>NC_048284.1:33570381-33727881 GCF_009762535.1 Notolabrus celidotus | reverse complement strand
CATAAAGAAAACTCTTATACACGTGTGTCCGCCTGATCAAACATGAAACTCTTACAGGCTGACAGGATAGTTCAGGATTAAAGGAACGTTTGTAAAACTCAGAGTTATGTACGGCCCAGCTAAAAGGGACATCTTAAATGTTACAGTGTTATCTAAAGACACTTGAGCTCTTTGTTGTACTATTTACAAAGACACGACATCAAGATAAGACTCAATCTTAAAAAGTGTCAAAAAACAACATGTAGAGAGTACGAGGTGAATCATACAGAGATAATCTGTGAGTCAGACTCAGATTAAAGATCTGAGATTAAAACAGAGACAGATTTCTGACTGTTGCTGAGATGTTAGTATCAAACACTGATACTGTCAGGCTTGTGACTGAAATCACTGAGAAGTTTAAAAAAAGCACTAAATATTAAATCTGAAGTGAACATGAAGACAAACAGACGCATATGTTTCAACAGAACATGTGTGTGTGCTTCTGGTGTATTCCTGTGTGTTTGTTCTCCATGTTTGACATGTGAAATAATTCCTCTCTCTTATCCCGGGGCATCTACACACACACACACGCACATGCACACGCGCACACACACACTCATCCCTGGGGCTCTCACCAGCATTCTCCCGATGATGTATTTTTAGCCTCTGAGTAACACCACTGAACTGTGTCTGCCTGCCTGTGTGTGTACGTGTGCGTACGTGTGTGTACGTGTGTGTGTGTTTATGCATGCATATGCTAATAGGCTGATTGTGGCAGTGAGGCGTGCCACACAACGCTGCCTTCCCTACTGACCCAGTCCTTACGTGACGCAGATCCCCCTCTCCATCATACCACAGAGCTCTGATCCATCACAGCTGCAGGTCTCATCAGAGCCGGTTCTTCCTGGATCTTATTTTAGAATCAAAGTGAAACAAACTAAAGACTTGAGTGAGCAGAGCTGTGAGTGTAACATGAAGTTCATTCAGAATGAGCTTCTTATGCTCGGAGCTCTGACAGGGACGGTTATTACAGATAATGAAGAGGAGAGGATATTTAAAGGAGGACGACCAAACGCTCCAGCTACAATTCACTAAATTAGTTTGTGTGTGTGTGGTTCTTAATGTGTGTGTGTACGTTTATCTTTCAAAGATAACGGTCTCACCGCAAAACCCACGAGAACCCCTCACACATTCCTCTCCTCTGAGCCCCAGTGCCCCAGCAGTCTGTTCTGAGCGTCTGTCCGGCCTATGGGCAGACGAGCAGAGTGTGTGCTGGAGCTCTGCAGCTCAGCTCCAATGAACAGGAAGCTAGTGATGACCAGAACATGCAAGAAGAGTCCCTTCCCTTTGAATCAGATCGGCTCAGATCCTGCATCCAGGTGCAACGTCAGAGTTTGGATGTTTGGGTGGTAGCCATGTTTGAACTGAACTTAAACACAGGATGTCTTCAGTTCAGATGTTCTGCCTCCTTATAAACACTGTTTCTGCAGGTTTTGCCGTTTGATGAGTTCTCGGGTTGATCTTGATGTGACCTAATAAAATAATGTCTCCTGAGGGCTAATCACTAGGGGTGTAACGATTCATCCACTACATCGATGTATTGATTTATCTTGCTATGATCCGACTACATCGATCTGTGCTCGGCTAGTTGTCCTTCCAGACGACATATATGGATCTAACCAAGCGGCAAACTCCGGTCTCAAACGATGAAGCCAATGCGGAAGTGATATAAACTGCATTACATCGAAAAAATCCGCTTGAGGCTGGCTGCAGAAACACCGGAAACCACATAGATATGAATGGGAAAAAGACGATCTTTGCAGCATTAATAAACATGTTTACAGCCTGGTTCAAAAAACGGCTTGGCCCTACAAAGCTAATCTCTCTAATGGCACACACTGTACGGGGGGTGAATTTTTTTCTAACGTGACGGTTAAGAAGATATTAAGATTATGAGTTTTGCCCAAATAAGGACATGACTGACGTGACTCCCGGTCGGGAACACACAGCCATTGGCTAAGAGACTCACACTACGTCACACTCTGCCTAGTTGAGTTCCGCATTACCAATATGGCTGCTGCCGTCGATTTGCTTCAAAACAGCTCTCAGGAACAGATGGGTGACGTCACGGATACTACGTCCATATTTTTTACAGTCTATGGATCTAACATCATTTTTAAAGGTAATAATAAATGGATTGTATCCATACTAGGAAATAACACATTGGATTTAAGCACGGCAGACTTTATATGGATGTGTTTTTTTTTCACTTTTAATGGTAAAGATGTTAAACACATACACTGTAAAAAATATGGACGCAGTATCCGTGACGTCACCCATCTGTTTCTGAGCGCTGTTTTGAAGCCGGCAGCCATATTGCTGCTGTCGAGCCATTGTGACGTAAAGAGGTGGGCTTTGAGCCTCCTAGCCAACAGCTGCAGTGCTCCCACAGGCAGCTGTGTCTCTCATTGGAAGACTAGTAATCTCAATATCTTCGAAAATGCCAAATTAGAAAGAAATTCACCCCCCTCACAGTGAGAGGACATCGAGAAATTAGCTATTCAGACTACACTCATCTTTTGTACCAGGCTGTAAACATGTTTATTAATGCTGCAAAGATCGTCTTTTCCCCATTCATGTGTATGTGACTTCCGGTACTTCTGGAGCCAGCCTCAAGCGGATCCTCGATCAACTGCAGCTTTTAACACTTCCGCATTGACTCATATTTTTAGACCGGAGGTTGCCGCTTGGTTAAACATTACTCAATTCAGGCTGCCTGTCTGTGACATCATCGCCACGCGCCAGCAGACAACAAAACATAGCATGGTGGACGGCAGAGGAGAAGCCGGCGAGCCAGAAATGATCAAGCCACCATTGTGGTCCAGTGTGTGGAAACACTTTGGCTTTTGCAAAGACAGAGATGTTCTAAATAAGTCGCTCTCTGTTTGTAGGATATGTAAAGGTAAAGTAAAGTTACCACGGCAACACCACAAATCTATCCAACCACCTACTAAGGCGCCATGGGATTACACACAACGCCAACCATACAGGCGCCTCTTGCACCTTGTTTCACTTTTAATGATAAAGACGTTAAACGTTACTCATAGAAGAGTTCATTTGCAAAAACAGACAACTCACTTTTTAAAACATTTCAAAATGCTTCAAAAAACATATTTTTACATATTACTAGCTTAAGGTATTATCAAAAGACTGAAGTTGGGTGGCTTTGACTAAGTCAAAATGACATTACTAATTAGAGGTATCTTAAAAATGTAACTTTATTAAATATGTACAATAAAAAGAAATGTGTTTTTTGAAAATGTATAAAAATGGAGTTATCTGTTTTGTCGTTAGTTATTAGAGTTTAAAAAACGGGATTTTACTTCCTGGTTTACTTTGATTGACAGCTGCCGTAGAGAGAAACTCTGTAGGACCTCGGGACGCTACGCTGTAGGGCGGAGCTTGTTACCGTGGAAACATAAAATTTCCCTGCAGCGGAGACTGGCTGCAGAAAAATGTACAAGATGGCAACGTTCTGGAACGGGATATTTTGGCTGCAAAACCGTACAATGGGAAAAGGCGGAGCGACGCTGTCTGTTATATATACAGTCTATGGTCGTGACCAGCAGAAGGGTTGACATGCTTCACAGCGAAGCGGCCGCCTGAACCTCACAACTACAAACTCTACTGTGGGCTGAGCTCAACACAGCACAGGTCTTTGTGCAGGGCGGGGATCACAGATGGTTCTAGAAAGAGCTTCACATCTGCACAGAAACTGCACCCTGCACAGTGTCTCCTGAGATACCCTGAAGAACAGTCTGCTTTTAAACCAGCGTGACTTATATTACACATTATATGTTACATAGTTCTTGTAAATAAATGATTTGAATTTCTGTTTGTAATATTTAACTAATATTCACAGACTGGTTGAATTCAGTGCAGCATGTGTTTTATTTCCTGTTAGTATCAAGTTATTACTTTTATTTGATTTATTTATGAACCCTTTGATGCACAACATGGGTCCAAAGTGACCCCACTGAGTTTCTATGTGCTCTATCTGTGCAGTAAATTAATTCCATCGTTCAGTATTCCAGGTATTCCTCAATTAACTTGATTTTGATCATAAAACATCCTTCTTTTACCTTTAGAATAAAAACACTTTTTGTATCACTCCCCTTCAAATGCATGACATGGGTCAACATGACCCTCATTGATTTCCCATGTGACTTCATTCTGGGGGAGTGTTTCTTTGCTGCATCTTTTGAAATCAATTTATTCTATGATTGAATATTCAAAGGTAGCATTTTGTCTTTCCCTGATATTCCTGAAGGAAAACATGTCAGTTCACAGCCAGGAGCAGAAGCTGCACTTTAGTTTATTTAAAGAGATTGACCTTATTTGTTTTAAAATTTCATATTTGGGAATCATTCACTTTCCATTTCTCTATAATTGTTCTGAAATTTTCCAATTTTTGTACGGTTTTAGTTATTTTTACAAGGTGCTGAAAAAAAGTGTGCAGTGGTTTTATTTGAGTTACAACACCTTAAAAATGAAAAAGGATGACTTTGTTTACATATTGTAACTGCCCATATCTGAGAATTGAAATAAAATAATAGTTATCTAAATTTTGAGTTCAATCCAGTTTTCTTGAAAATCGTTAGACAAACGTATTGTGAACCAAAAATGGGGATTCAAATCGCATCGTAGGTTGAGTGTATCCTTACATCCCTAAAAATGACCCATATCTATGTCCCATGTGATTTCATCTTGGGGGATTGTTTCTTTGCTGTATCTTTTGAAATCAATTTATTTGATGATTTAATTCCCAGTATTCTTTTTATATCTTGTTGTTGATTAGTGCTGGTCATTATTTCCATTTTCTCATCCTTAGCTCATCAACAAAAACAGTTTTTTTTTATCATAACATCAAGATATGAACCTGGCTCAGAAATGACCAACATGTAGCTCTAGTGAAAGTTCAGTCAGGAAGACTATAAAGCAATCACAGCAGTACTTTAACTCTCCTCTCCCTCGTTCAATAGCTCACCTGCTTCCAGCTGCATGCTCCGGAGCTGTCATTGGTTAATCAGCGGCGGCTGTCATCCAATAGCTCAGTGACATGCCCTTATCATCAGCCTATCAACTTTCTGCTGTCTTTTTAAATGTGTCTCTCTCTCCAGCTAGTTCCTTCTTGCATTGATGGTGCGCACCCCTCCACCTCCCCGTCTCCACCTGGTCTCTGCAAGTCTTCATTTCCTAGGATTCATCAACCACCACCACCAGAGTCTGGACTCTAGGGGGATTTCTTCTACTGCTAAATTCACACATCCTACGCTCACTAAATAATCCCCATAGAGTCCTTATGCCAAAGATTTCTGTCAAGTTTCATTCTTCATTAAGTTGTAATAAATAACATTTAATCTTCAAACTGTGTCTCTCCTGAGTGAAATGTATTTATAATGGTATTTGGTGGAAACCTTTGACATTTGTACATGTTTATTATTCATTAGGAACATATTTACTGCAGACAACTATTCACCTGTCGCACATTTCACAGCTCAGCACAGCTCCCTTTGCACATCTGATTTACAATTACTATCTTACCAAAGAAAACATTTGATGAGTGCACTGTGAGAGACCTGTACACTGAGACACTGTAATGTATCGTATTGATATAATTGAATATCTTAATGGTGTTGTTTTTAAAACACAATCTAAGTAGTAAAAACACTGCTTGCAATTTAATTCCAGAGTTAATATGAGAATAAAGAATCATGTTTTCAGATTTCTGCATCCGAAGATATCATTCTGGATCACCTGCAGGTTTCTCACACTGATTATATAAAGAATGGAAAATGTGCTGTCTCAATGTGAAGCCAAAACACCACCTCAATGGGCGCTGACATGTTGTGTTTGTGGAGCCAAGATCTGGCAGGTGGAGCCACGGGATGGATCGGGTCACACCCCTCCTGTCCGACACAAACACACACATCTACACACACACAGAGCAGGTTTGGGGATGGGCATTTCAAGCCAAAAGACTATTCGATAATCATTGGCATCTATTAACGATAATTCAAATAACCCCCCCATACACACACCTGTCCCGTTATCGACATTTGTGTGGCAGTCGCTTTAACCAGCAGCAGGACCAGATGCTGCTAGCGGCAGCACTGACAGCGTCTGTCTCCATCTTTATGTCTGTGTTTCTGTGACGCAGTGTGGCGTGTGTGTTTACATGATGGTGACTGATTCAAAACCGGTCCTCAGCACATTGTTTGTGTTTTGCACTACGTCAACTCATGTCTACATTTATATGATGTGTTTTCTACTTTTTAGTTATAATGGAGGAGGCTAGATTTCACTGCTATACTGTTGCCAGCCACCAGGGGGAGCTCTAAAGGTGCAGGCTTCACACACAGTGTTCTGCCAGTGCATGCAATAAATCTCCTGCTCTGTCTAAGGCATCAAACTCAGCCCTGCAGATATGATGTATAACAGAGACACACTGATACAGAGTCATAATGACCTTATTAATGCAGATCTTGGATCAATAAATCTTCATGAAGAAATCAATGATCACTTTGAGCATGCAATCTATGAATCAGACACACACCACATGGACTCAGAGAGGTCCTAAAGGAGGTCCTCTGAGGCAGCCTGGATTAACCCTCTGATCAGAGAGGGAAGCACATTAATAAAGTATCAGAACTGAGACACACAACACAGACCTTCAGTTCAGACCAGGTAAAAGAGTGTATGTGTGTGTGTGTGTGTGTGTGTGTGTGTGTGTGTGTGTGTGTGTGTGTGTGTGTGTGTGTGTGTGTGTGTGTGTGTGTGTGTGTGTGTGTGTGTTTGTGCCCCACTCACCGGCGTTTGAGATGCGTCTCCCTCTCTCCCAGTCCTGCTGCTCTCTGTCCAACTGCTCCTGCTGCTCTCTCTCCTGTCGCTCTCTCTCCGCCTTCTCCCTCTCCATCAGCTCGCGCTCGGCACGCTCCTGCTGCTCCTGGCGCTCCCGCTCCAGCCTCTCTCGCTCCGCCTGTGCCTCCCTCTCCTGGCGCTCGCGCTCCTGATGCTCGCGCTCCTGTCGCTCACGATCCTGCATCTCTCGCTCCAGGCGCTCACGCTCCTGACGCTCGCGCTCCACCTCCTTCTGCTTCTGCAGCTCCTGAAGCTGCCTGGAGCAGGAGAGGGGAGGAGGAGAGGAGAGGAGAGGAGAGGAGGAGGAGTGGAAAGGGAATGAGAGGAGGAGAGGTGAGGAAAGGAGAAGAGGAGAGGGGGGGGGGGGAATGAGAGGAGGAGATAGGAGGAAAGAAGAGGAGGAAAGGGAAGAAGATGGGGAGAGCGGAGTTGAGGAGAAGAGGAGAGGGGAGGAGAGGAGGAGGGGAGGAGAGGAGGAGAGGAGGAGAGGAAAGGGAAGGAGAGCAGAGGGGAGGAGAGGAGAGGAAAGGAAAGGAGAGGAGAGGTGAGGAGAGGAGAGGAGAGGAGGAGAAGGGAGGGGAGGGAAGGTGAGGAGGAGAGGGGAGGAGACGAGAGGAGAGGAGAGGAGATGAAAGGGAAGGAGAGGAGGAGATGGGAGGGAAGGAGAGGGGAGGTGAGGAGGAGAGGAGAGGAGAGGAGAGGAGGGGAGGGGAGGGGAAGAGGGGAGGGAAGGAGAGGAGGAGAAAAGGAGAGGGAAAGAGAGGAGGAGAGGAGTTGAGGAGGAGAGGAGGAGAGGGAAGGAGAGGAGGAGAGGGGAGGAGAGGAGGAGATGGGAGGAGAGGAGGAGAGGAGAGGAGGAGATGGGAGGGATGGAGAAGAGGAGATGGGAGGGAAGGAGAGGAGGTGAGGGGAGGAGGAAAGGAGATGAGAAGACCAGAGGAAAGGAGAGGAGAGGATGCATGATAAGAGGAAAGGAATGGAGTAGAAATGGAGAGTAAGGAATGACAGGAGGATGGGAGAAGAGGAGAGGAAGGGATGGAAGGAAAGAAGGGGAGAAACGAAGAGGACGCAGAGGATTTCAGAAGAAAGGGGAAGGATATGAGAGGATAGTGAGGGAACAGGAGACAAGAGGAGGGAAGCAGAGAAGGAGAGAAGATGTCAATACATCACTGAAAGTTCACAATAAGACTGAAGTTTGACAAACTGAGATCAGGGTTCCTCTCTGAAATAATGTTTCAACTATCACCAGCAATTAAAATATAAAATATAACCCTGATGAGGTGACAGAGTGATAGAGTTATAGAGTGACAGAGTGACAGAGTGATAGAGTGATAGAGTGACAGAGTGACAGAGAAGAGAGTGACAGACTTGACATGTAGACCTATAAGAAGGAGAAAGTAAGTGTAAGGCCCGTCTTGACCCCTCTTCCCCTCAGGCAGTCGTCCTTACATAAGAAACGCTTTATATAACAATTACTGCCGGGCTCAATGTCTCTGCTGTTACACAACCACGGCCAGCTTCAGACATTTAAGACACATTAAAACAAACACATGGAGCTGAAGAGTGTGTGAGACAGAACCTGCTCCCTGCTGCACACTGCTGCAAACACACAAGGAGTGAGAGACAGTACAGGCACAGATTAATAGTCCTGTTTGATTGTGTGTGTGTGTGTGTGTGTGTGTGTGTGTGTGTGTGTGTGTGTGTGTGTGTGTGTGTGTGTGTGTGTGTGTGTGTGTGTGTGTGTGTGCGCATGTGTGTTTTTTATTTTGCATGATGCTTAATAATAGAAACAGATGTGTATAATCCAGAGATGTCACATTTTTTCCTAGTTGTGCCTGCAAGTCCAGCTTTGTCCACTAGGTGTCAGCATAGGGCAGCAGGACTGAGAGGAGGTGTGTGTTGAGCTGCAGCAGCAGCAGAGGAAGGGAGCAGAGGAATACATGATGCAGGCCAGGGGTGTCAAACTCATGTCAGTTCAGGGGACACATACAGCCCAAGTTGATCTGATCTGCTCCAGCATGAACAGATTGCTTGCTGCACAGTGTTGCATGAAGGGGTGTAGTGCTAGTGCTAGTAGTGACGGAGTGCACCTACGCATGCACATGTATGGTAAGCACACGAACAATATGTGGATCCTTTCAAAGAATGTGGATCCACCGTTCAAATGTGACAAATGTACATATATGTAAACCTTTGGATTGGATCATGAAGCATTCTAAAAATTCTTCAGGAATTTCAACCGGATTATGCAAACAGCAAATATTCCTTTTTCTCATTTTGAGAAAAAAAAATAATCCTGGAGCGCCGTTCTAGTTCGCTCTGCCAGAACTATGATTGTATGTGACCCCCAGAGGACAAATTTGAAATAGTAGTTATTTTTATTGAAAAATTGCAGTTAAGGTCCTCTCTGTAATTTTTTCAGTTTGCAGAGTCATCCCGTGGGCCAGATTGGCACCTCTGGCTGATGTAGGCAGTGTGTGTCAGTGTGTGTCAGTGTGTGTCGTGTGTGTCCGTGTGTTTGGGAATGAAACATGACTTTTTCCCCTCCATAGAAGTGAGATCTGATAAAACTGAAACAAAGCAGCGAGGATGTCATCAAACATTTCATCCAATGTCTGTTTCTGAAACAGTCTCATGATTTTTGATGATAATCATCAGAGCTGACAGTGAACACATCTTTCAGTACTTCTCTTTCTTGTTATTCATTCATAAGAATCAACATGTCTTTCTGATTTTATAAAGAGTCTTTGTAATTCATTTGTAAATATTTGGCAGCGATAGACACAACAATCTCAGAATCATCGTCTGCACACAGAGATTAAAAAAACAACCTTTTTTTATAATTTATTTAAAGTTTACAGGTCTTCACTTTCTGAAGCAGAATCCCAAAAATCAAAGATGCAAACTTTGTCAGGTCTGTCTTCAAGAGGAGACGAAAACTCATTTATGAAATGGTTGTTAACAAAGCAGAGGTTGAACAGCAGGCTCTCACGATCATGTGTTTGATCCACAGCGTTATGTTTGCTGCACCCGTATGAAGGTAAACAAGCTGTCGTCAGATCACCACTGAAAGAGGAGGTGATGTATGTTCTGCCTGCTTTTGCTCCACACATGGATGTTTTTTCCTGCATGCATCAAAGCCTGCTTAAACGTGATACTACTCGGACTACAACTGTACTATGAATGAAAACCAGAACCCATGCTGACAGTACAGGCCCTTTAACACAGGGTCTACTTTTTTAAACTGCATCTTAGAAGAGGTTTTACACACAATTAAAAGTTTTATTGTTCTTTAAATTTCCCCACAACTGACCCCAGACCCCCTGGTACTTAAAAAATGTACAGAGCTAAGGTGCATTTCAACCAAGAGATCCAGGGTCTTTTAGTCCCAAGAACTACTTTCCCCTGAACTAAAAGGTTCCTGTGCCCCCATTGTTGTCTGCGTTTCGACCGCGGGCTGAAGTCCCGGGTAGATCGTGCAAATCAGGCCAGTGACGTATGGAGAAAAAAAAGTAAATGCACTACACCACCAGACCAGTAGAGGGCAGTACAACAAAGAGGAATGCCATTCATCACAGATGACACCATAGAAGCAGATGGACAGGCAGGTATCATTATGAGCAACACAACAGTTAGCTTGTTAGCATGAAGAGACTCAGCTGGCTCTGTTTTAGATGGTGCTATATTTCATCACAGATGGATTCACTGAATCAACACGTGAGAGGAGATAAGCGCGAGTAGCAAAGACGTTTCAACACGGCTTTAAAATCCTTTTGAACTCAAAAAGCTGTGGCAGAGATCAGCCGGTGTTTTGGTTTAAACAGCGACCCTGTTAACTGGAGACTCTCAGCCGGATGCATCCCTCATAAACGTCTTTAGACCATCATTAAATATCTGATGAGGATATTTTGAAATCTTAATAAAAACTAAACTAGTTTGCATTCCCAGGAACTCCCTCTGTGTTTCAACAGCTGTGTAAACTCCACAAACACTGACACGTTCAGCTGAAGGTCTCCAGTTTACAGGGTCACTTTTAAAACCGTAACACTGGGAGGAGAGACTCATTCACGGTGGGCTGAGAGAAGACTACTGTTACAAGCTGCTAAATCAAGAGAATCACAGCTTCTTCTTTTGAAAAGTACACACACATACAAAAAAGAACGAACAAATAAAAACTAATGAAAGAAAGAGAAATCAAGTGAATCACAGATGTGTGTGATGTTATCGTGGACGGAGGGCGGAATAAAAACAGTGAGGTTAATCTACCAATCAGACACGTTCAGCATTGCAGGCCCTGCCCCCCGAAAGTCCCGGGACCTTTGAAAAGTACTACCCCCATAGCAGGGGCTTTTTAGGGTGGAGATTAACTACCCCTGAACTAAACTTAGACCCTGGGTCCACTGGTCGAAACACATGTAGTTCAGGGGTAAAGACCTTGTGGTCGAAAAACCGCTAACATGTATGAGGCTAACGTGGGTTGGGTTATGTCTAGCACAGACAAGCCCAAGGTCAAACATCATGAAGGATCCTGATATCTGTCCCACACTAGAAAGTGCTCCCTGCTGTACTCTCTGTGTTGGCTTTCTTTCAGAGGAGGAGTAAATTCAGGCCATCAAAAAGAAACACTTACGGAGAGACGGTTTAGAAATACACAAGTCAATACTCACATTAAGAGAGACCTGAAGATGCAGATGTGTACACAACAAGCCAACGCTCATCACAACAACTGTCAGGGAAGGATTCTCATGAAGCAATAGATCTTACAAGGAGGGGGTAAGGACACTTCAACGTGGGAGGGTGTAATCTGTCAGGTTCTCACACACACACACACACACACACACTCACACACACTCACAGGGTTCTCAGGAAATCTTTAATCGAAGTGAGAGCTTGAACTGTCACACAGGATGATTTACTTCACTTCAGTCATAAATTGCTTCGGCTGTAAAATGAGAGAGAGCACACGTTCATAAATTACAGGAGAGGGAGGGTGGGAACCTGAGCTGAATGCCAACATGCACCCTCTTCCTCCCCCCTGTCTTTTATGTCACATCCTGTCAGGTTGTCTGCCCTCACTCATCCTGTTCTGCTGACTCACATCTGAAAGTCAATCATCAGCATTAATATTGCTTCATTGCAAACACTCCATCTGCACTGGGTGACACACACAGATCCGGCTCCAGCAGTGACACACACACATGTTGTCTCGGGGCGTGTTTGGACCGGCAGGTTCACGGACTTGTGATGTCATGCTTTGGTGCGAGTTGTTCCCATGCGTGAGGCTGCTGTGAGAGACCCTTCTGCCACGGCTGAGTCACTCCACGACAGACACGCAAACATGTTTACAGCCATAACGTCTGTGCAGCGTTCACGTTTGGACAAAGTTTTCCCTGTTCCTCACTAACGAGGACAAGGAGAACATGCCAGGATGAATCCATCAGATTTGAGCTGTGTCATGATTAGTGCTGGGACTAAATATGGACACAGCAGAATATTGTGTTACTGACATGTGTGATGCAATCATCATCAAACCAGGGTTAAATACTGATCCTCTAATTGATATAAACATGGTGCTCCCTGCTAGTTTGACTCACCGCGTCACTACCTCAAGACTCCACAGAGTGGCGCTAATGACACGATCGAGGGGGGTAACAAGAACAGCAATGAATTTATCCAAGAAGAAAAAGCTGACAGCTGCAAAAAAGCAGAAGAAGAAAATAGCAGGATGCACTCGTCACTTTTGACCCTCCTGTTATGTTCCGGGTCAGATTGACCCATTTCAAAATTCAAAAATAAAAATAAAAATTGTTAAAAGTATTTTTTTGGTATGAAACTTCTGCTTGGCTTAATTAGC
Source organism: Notolabrus celidotus (assembly GCF_009762535.1). NCBI lineage: Eukaryota > Metazoa > Chordata > Actinopteri > Labriformes > Labridae > Notolabrus > Notolabrus celidotus. Next base: position 33,715,127 of record NC_048284.1, on the reverse strand, counting down.
GTAAAATGGTTCATTTCACATATTTGCAACCCCCCCCTGCATGTTACAAGGATACTGTTCATGGGTCAACTTGACCCGGCAGTCAAAGTGGACCCTAAAAGGAGTCAGAAGTGACAAATACTAATTGTTTCTTTGCAACTGTGTGACATATTTCACCCCAACTTCTCTGTTCCTGTGGGCAAACTCCACCCACATTGAGTGGACACTCAGCAGGGGAGGGGCAAAACATATCAAGATTCTCTGCAAAGGAGTCCTACCAACATTATACTTTTTAAAGTTTTAACATGAATATTCATGAAAAATGAGTGAGTTATCCTCATTGAACCATGATCAGTGAGAATTAAAGAACACAATTGCACTAAATATTGATTTGAGTGGTTAGTAATGGAGTTAATAATGAGATTTTGTTTTGGATTTTTTGGAGTTTTGACACTTTTGGATAACTAAATATGACCCGGGTCAAATTGACCCAGGAACATTATTGCTGTTCCTGAGAAACAAACATAACAGGAGGGTTAAAAACTAAGAAGAAGAAAGGAAGAAAGAATGAAAGAAGCTGCTCCAGGTCTTTAAGAGAGACGAGAGGAGAGGTGGAGGATGCACTCAGGTCTGTGTGGAGTCTCACTCAGAAGGGATTTGTTCACTTGGAGTCTTACCAGAAAATTACTACTGCTATCACTGACAACGAGTGAAAGCTACAAGTGCTGTAAACATGATGCATATCGCTGTTTCATTCTATCATTAACATGGGCCGAGTATCGCGTATCGTATAATCCAGTGACCTCGCCCCCCTCATCATGATTCAGTTGGTTAGATAGATCGGAAAAAAACAATAAACTTCAATAGTCAACAATTTGACATCAAATACAACAGCTTTCTTACTGATCTTCAGGCTGTGTAAGATGCTTGATTCTGATTGGTCAAAACCCTTTGACCATGGTTATTAACTTTCCCTAACATGATCAACACCAGAGACAAACTGATCACACGTCATGTCAAATCAATCCACAGAAAAGAGTTCAGACACATTTAGCTTCTGCTTGTTGACACCATAGACCGGAAGGTGAGGTAAAACCGTTAGCTTCAGTTAGCATCACAACAATGTGGCTAAAACGTTAGCTTCAGTTAGCATGCTAAATCAGCAGCTACAGATGTTTTCACATTGGATCCTGTCCATTAATATGATGGAGTGGAGCAGGTGAGAGAAACTTTAGGTTAGTGATCTCTCCAAAGAAAGTTTAACCATGAGCGGTGGTGATGATAGCAGCAGGGTTCAAAGTTGTGACATTAGTTTCTTTTTAAAGGTGTGTGAACCACAGAGCTCAGAGAAGAAGGAGAGCTGAATGATGACAGTTTCACGTCCGGATCTTGTCTCACTCACATTATCTCTTACATATGAAGCGTCTTCACTTGAATTTGAATTTTCTGCCTCCATAAACTACCGAGGCATCAGAGTGTGGTCCTCTACATGAGGGTGAGGCAGTGACTGATTGGTTTGATCTGTCAGGGTTATGTGAAAGACGTTTTTTATTCTTTATCTAGCAGGATGTCAAAGAAGAGAAATCTAGTCAGTGGCGCCTCTTTGTGTTCAATTTGAGACGCCTTCTTTACACACCTCCACCCAGAGGAATGGATCAAATCAGTGCCTTAAGTTAAAGTGGTATTTAAACACTTAGAGATTAACCTCTCAGGATTATAGTGACCACTAAGAGACACAGAAGAGGTGAGGAAGTCCTTTCTTTATATCTGCTACACCTCAACACAACTTTATTTATATAACACCTTTCAGACAGGCAAGCATGCAGCTGAGAGTGCTTCACAGCAGAACAGAGAGACTAAAAATAACAGAGTAAAATAATTTAATATATACAGTGGGGCATAAAGTATTTAGTCAGCCACTGATTTTGCAAGTTCTCCCACTTAGAAAGATGAGAGAGGTCTGTAATTTTCATCAGAGGTACACTTCAACTATGAGAGACAAAATGAGAAAAAAAATCCAGGAAATCACATTGTAGGATTTTTAAAGAACTTATTGTAAATTATGGTGGAAAATAAGTATTTGGTCAGTAACAAAAGTTAAACTCAATACTTTGTTGTCAATGACAGAGGTCAAACGTTTCCTGTAAGTCTTCACCAGGTTTGCACACACTGTAGCTGGTATTTTGGCCCATTCCTCCATGCAGATCTCCTCTAGAGCAGTGATGTTTTGGGGCTGTCGCTGGGCAACACGGACTTTCAACTCCCTCCACACATTTTCTATGGGGTTGAGGTCTGGAGACTGGCTAGGCCACTCCAGGACCTTGAAATCCTTTTTACGGAGCCACTCCTTCGTTGCCCGAGCGGTGTGTTTGGGATCATTGTCATGCTGGAAGACCCAGCCACGTTCCATCTTCAATGCTCTCACTGATGGAAGGAGGTTTTGGCTTAAAATCTCACGATACATGGTCCCGTTCATTCTTCCCTTAACACGGATCAGTCGTCCTGTCCCCTTTGCAGAAAAACAGCCCCAAAGCATGAGGTTTCCACCCCCATGCTTCACAGTAGGTATGGTGTTCTTGGGATGCAACTCAGCATTCTTCTTCCTCCAAACATGACGAGTTGAGTTTACCAAAAAGTTCTATTTTGGTTTCATCTGACCACATGATATTCTCCCAATCCTCTTCTGGATCATCCATATGCTCTCTGGCAAACTTCAGACGGGCCTGGACATGTACTGGCTTAAGCAGGGGGACACGCCTGGCGCTGCAGGATTTGAGTCCCTCTCGGCGTAGTGTGTTACTGATGGTAGCCTTTGTTACTTTGGTCCCAGCTCTCTGCAGGTCATTCATCAGGTCCCTCCGTGTAGTTCTGGGATTGTTGCTCACCGTTCTCATGATCATTTTGACCCCACGGGATGAGATCTTGCGTGGGGCCCCAGATCGAGGGAGATTATCAATGGTCTTGTATGTCTTCCATTTTCTTACAATTGCTCCCACAGTTGATTTATTCACACCAACCTGCTTGCCTATTGTAGATTCACTCTTCCCAGCCTGGTGCAGGTCCACCATTTTCTTCCTGGTGTCCTTGGACAGCTCTTTGGTCTTGTCCATGGTTGAGTTTGGAGTCTGAGTGTTTGAGGCTGTGGACAGGTGTCTTTTATACTGATAACCAGTTCAAACAGGTTCCATTAATACAGGTAACGAGTGGAGGACAGAAGAGCTTCTTCTTGCTTGTTTGTGGGTGACCAAAGACTTATTTTCTACCATAATTTACAAATAAATTCTTTAAAAATCCTACAATGTGATTTCCTGGATTTTTTTTCTCATTTTGTCTCTCATAGTTGAAGTGTACCTCTGATGAAAATTACAGACCTCTCTCATCTTTATAAGTAGGAGAACTTGCAAAATCAGTGGCTGACTAAATACTATTTTGCCCCACTGTATATATATATATATCATCTGTTAAAAAAATAAAATATATAATGATTATAAAAAGCCTTAAAAATAAAAGAAATGATACAATAAAATAAAATAAATAAAATAAGTAAGGGTAGAAAGGAAAAAGAAAAATCAGTTAAAGTTAAAAACACAACAAGCTAACATAGTTTCCTGCATGGCTGAAGTTAAAAACACGTGAATAAGGTGCAGATTTAGCCTAATGGTTAAGTTGCGCATCCATATAGCGGGCGGCCCGGGCTTAATTCAAACATGCAGCACCTTTCCTGCATGTCATTCCCCCACTCTCTTACAGACCCAACTCGGTCTCAGCAGATGGCTGTCTAACATGAGTCTGGTCCTGCTGGAGGTTTCTGCCTGTTGAAGGAAGTTTGTCCTCTCCACTGTAACTAGCTAAATACTGTGAGGTGCAATGCTCATGGTGGATTAAGGTGGGGTCAGACTGAGTCTTATCCTGTCTTGGTGTTGGGTCTCTGTTCATAATTTGACATAGAGTGGTCTAGACCTGCTCTGTTGGTAAAAGAGTCTTGAGATAACGTTTGTTGTGATTTGGCGCTATACAAATAAAGATTGATTTAAAAAAATAAAACATGCGTACACCAGCAGCCTCAGAATCAACATTGTTAGATTTAACCGCTCACATGGATCATCCACACTCCTCACATGAAGGTGGTTTGGCTTTTAAAAGATGAATGTGGCTCAGAAGAGGTCAATCTGCAGACTCTGGGGGAAAGTAGTTTCCTTTAAGGACAGCTCGACTCCAAATAACCAGAATCCCCAGGATTATCGAGATGTAGTTTTTTTTTCAATAAGGCAAACCCCAAGTGTAGGATGAAAAATAAAACACCATGACTTCCTGCTGGTTGGAGTACATGTCCATAAAGCAGGGAAGCTGGAGGGTACATCAGAGAGTTGTGAGTGGCTTGTTCATTCAATCAGATAAAAGATGTAACAACATGATGTGCTGCTGTATCACTTTGAGTCTGGTCCTGCTGGAGGTTTCTGCCTGTTAAAGGAAGTTTGTCCTTGCCACTGTAACTTGCTAAATGCTGCAAAGTGCTCTGCTCATGGTGGATTAAGATGAGATCAGACTGAGTCCTGTCTGTAAGATGGGACTGGATCTGATCCTGTCTTGATGTTGGGTCTTTGTTAATAATAGAACATAGAGTACGGTCTAGATCTGCTCTGTTTGGAAAGAGTCTGAGGAGAATGTTTGTTGTGTTTTGGCGCTATATGAATAAAGATTGATTGATTGATTTGGTCTTTTAACAGCATAATCTAGTCACTTCATCCTTGAGTCAAAGCGGACATTTGTGCAGACAATGAAGATATTCGGTGGTGTGGATGAAACATGTCTTTCACAGGAACGACAGGAGAAAGAAGAAAAGTGCTTCCTGATGTCTGGGAGGAACTGACTTCTGACCTTGTCCTTTCATTTTGGCTTCCTTTGAGAAATGTGATTTAAATTGTTCCATAATTATGTTATGATGATGCTTTGAGAGATCAAAGATACTTTAACCTTTGCCCATCAAATGTAATCAGGAGATATGTGAATGGATGAGCTTATTCTGTGATTATTCCATGTCATGTGTCCCTGAAAAACCCACAGCAGAGGAACAGACAGAAACATGGCACCGTCCACAGCTATCCCCAGCACAGAGGTATACAACTTTAGGACACACATACGCACACTCACACACACTTGCCCCAGTTCTCACGCTGTCTCAGTGGTCCATTAGTGTAATTACAGCAGCGGGGTAACCTGGATTGAAGCAGAGCAGGGCTGTCTCTCTGAGGGTTTACGGTCTCTTTGGGGTTTTCCTCATTTCCAATAATAATTCTCTCTGAAGGCGAATGAGTCCCTGTGGGATCCTCTCCTCTCTGAAATCAGCACAGCATCTTCATGATTATATCCCGCACATAAACACTGTGACGTAGGAAACGAGACACAGTCTAATCATATTTAATTCATACTCAGATTTAATACACAAAGACTGTTTATAACAGCCCACAGCCAGGAGACAAACACTGACCGGCTGCTACACTTTGACTGGTAACTCACCTTCTCATTCAAGGGTTTGTATTTATTGTAATGATTGTAAACACTGTAGATTAATACTGAAGACATCAAAACTATGAAAGAACATAAATGGAATTATTGAATGAAGATAAAGTGTTAAACAAAGCAGAATCTGTTTTATATTTTAGATTCTGTAAAGTAGCCCCCTTTTTCCTTCATGACAGCTTTGCACACTCTTGGTATTCTCTCAGTCTGCTTCATGAAGTGGTCTCCTGGAATGGTTTCTAATGAACATGAGCCTTGTCAAGAGTTCATTTGTAGAATGACTTGCCTTCTTAATGTGTTTGAGACCATCAGTTGTGTTGTTCAGAGGTAGGGTTAGTACACAATGGATAGCCCTATTTGACTACTGTTGTAATCCAGATTATGGTAAAACCAGATTATTTCATAGTTTTGATGTCTTCAGTATTAATCTACAATGTTGAAAATAATTCAAATGTGAGTGACATCAAGTATGCTGGCCAAGAAACCAACTTCCTCTCTTACACACATAAGACTCTTGCGTTCTGTACCAGAGACGGAGAGTAGAGGAGGAACGGCACAAGAGTCCTTTAAAAAGTGTCTGCTTCAAATCCACACAGGAACCTGTTCTGATGTGGACCATAGACTGTGTAAATAACGGACATAGCATCCGTGATGTCATCCATCTGTTTCTGAAGCGCTGTTTTGAAGCCAATCGGTGGTGGCAGCCATATTGGAAATGCTGAACTCAACCTAACTTTTGTGGAGCGAGTGTGAGGTAATAGTGGGCCTTTAGCCTCCACGCCAACAGCTACAGTGTTCCCGCCTGTCAATCAAGTCAGCTGTGCCTCAAATTGGAAAACTCGTCATCTCAATATCTTCAAAATTGCTGTGTTAGAAGAAATTCACCCCGTAGTGTGTGCTGATTTTGAAATGAGCTATCCAGACTACACTCGTGTTTTGAACCAGGCTGTAAACATGTTTATTTCTGCTGTAAAGAGCGTCTTCTTTGAATGGGTGTGTATGTGGTTTCTGGTACTTTCAGAGCCAGCCTGAAGTGGACACTCAAGGAACTGCAGTTTTTAGCACTTCTGCATTGGCTTCAGTTGTCGCGTCCGGAGGTTCCGCTTGATGTGGACTGGACCCACCTAGGGGACCGCTAAGGTTTCATCGGCATGCTAAATATGTGTTTTGGTTAGCAGGAAAGATGTGGCATCAGTCCTGCTGCTCTACTACCAAGTTTCTACCAAGCGGCAACCTACAGTCTTAAAATATGAGGCCCAATACGGAAGTACTAAAAACTGCAGTTCCTTGAGTGTCCACTTGAGGCTGGCTGTGTAATTGTGACGTCATGACTTGCCTCTTCCACGGGCTCCAGCGGGTGGAAAAACAAACAGGTGCCACACACATACACACACACACACACACACACACACACACACACACACACACACACACACACACACACACACACACACACACACACGCACACACACACACGCACACACACACAGAGACACACACAACCACAAACACACACAACCACAAACAACCACAGAAACAAGGCAGGCAGCATCCAGTGCTGGTGGTGACGCAACCTACAGCCAGACTCACTCAACCCCTAACATCAGAGGTCATGAAGTGAAGAGCCTGTGTTCACATGTTTTATCAAGACTCATCTGATCTGACACCATCAGACAGGGTCTACAGATGACAGAAGGTCTGTCTGCGTTGATGGTTTCATCACAAAGAAGTTACGTTTTAATATTCAGGCATTATTTTTGTATTCCCCGGCTTCCTTACTTATCACCCGGTTTTGTTAAATACTCAATCCTGATTGGACAAAACCCCTTAAAGAAGGTTTTCATTTACAGCACATCTGGTGTTGTGTTTTCAGTTTCACCTCTGCCTGTTGACACTGTGACAAAAGCGTTACTTTCGGATGTTTTTAATGCTACTCTGAACACAAACTGTTTGATTTAAGTTAATGGCTGACAAGTCACCAGCAGAGAGAAGAAGACGAGAGACAGTGAAGGATGTGAAACACACTGAGGAAGAATAGACACGAAGCCAACACAAACACAACACGGTGTGAGGTTTGACAGAGTAACGAGACTGGTTCAGTGACAAGCCAGAGGGAGGAGCTTCCACAGGTGCTGCTGTTACTTTCTGACTCTGTTAAGACCTTACTGTGAATGAAAAAATTTAGTTTCATGTGATTGATAAGAGCACCATCGACTGTCAAAACGGAGGTATAAAAACAAACACACACATATCTGAACTAACAGAGGCCACGTCATGTCTCTAATGCTGCCTTCTTTTCCTCATCAGCGCGGGCCGAGTGAGACAATGGAGCTGGGAATAACTCGCTTCAGGATTACTGTTACAGTAAAATATGTTCAGCACTCAGACACACACACACACACACACACACACACACACACGCTTACACAAAAAACCCTCCATCTGATTTATGAATATCACACACGAACACAGCATTCCCCTCAGCAGTACATCATGACATTCCTGAACAATGTGTAAGCGCACTCTTAAAATAACCTGAGATGTGTTTGCAGGATGGTGTGTGTGCAGGGTGATGTGTGTGTTAGCAGGATGATATGTGTGTGTGCAGGTGACACAGAGAGCGCTGCCATCCCTCAAACGGACACCTACTACGCTCCTCAGCTGAAGTCTGTGAGGCTTACTCGTCAGGACTCACATTCCTGGGACGTGAGAGCAGTTTCCCTCTCTGCCAAAATGTTACATGTTGAACACTCAGAGAGAAGTGAAAAATGTAAACAACCTCAGGGTCAGATTCCAAAAGGAAATGTTTAGGAAACACAGAAAAGTCCTCCTACGAGTCATCGGACTGCTACGGGAAACCTTGTTATTGATACTTTAGAGCTCTGCTGGAGTGAGACGTGTACGTACATCTGAACCATGGTTGGACACAGACTGTATAGATGTGGTCTCTGGGGTTTTAAAGGTGAACTGAAGCGAATCAGAGGCGACCTGAAGCCAGCCGGGATGACTGCACAGGGTATGACCCGGTTACTTGTCTGATTTATTACAGTAAACATCTTCCTGAAGAGGTAATGAGCTCAATTTCTAGTTCTCTTAATCAATCATGGAGTTCATTCTCCTGCATTATGGTCACATCTAGAGAAGATGAAGCAGGAGCGTGGGGACAGGTCGCTGGTTACGAACAGAAAGATGGCAAAGGCCAAACTATTAGCTTCAAAATGGATTCATGTCTACTGCAATAAGTAAGGGATACTGTATGGTGAGCAGGTAGTTATGGGGAATACCTGCTAACCGTCATCGGCAGAGATGTCAAAGGCAGCACTTTGTTTGAAAGTGAGGAGTTTATATCCAGTTTATCCAAGTTTCATATGAAAGAGAAAAAGCTTGAATTGATATCCTCTCTGCAGCTCTTCCTGACCTCCACGACTGATCGGTGTGCTCGGATCACTGATGCTGCTTTTAGCTCTTCCTGTGTTGTGATGTTCTCCTCCTGAAGACCCGGAACAAGAGAAGTGATGTGCTCGCTTGTGTGTATTTATTATTGATTGATTGATTGAGTTAGTGAGGATTTCACCCTGAGGTCACAGAGGAGTGTTTTTAGAAGAGGCAGATTCCATGAGACATCCAGACTTTTCATGGATTTCAAACTGAACAGACGACCGAGGCGTCGCTGTGTACTTTGTGATATAGAGGGTAGATCTAATCTCTCTGCCTCTGTAGTTAGCTACTCAGACAGAAACTCTGGACAGAGTAATTACCCAGCATGCATTGCACTTGTAACCATCATTTCGAGAGGATTCATGTATCTGATCCCCCACATCTCGGTCTCCATGTTCCCATAACCTCTAGCAGCTCCTCTCCTCCACGTCTCTCTCTCTCTCTCTGCCTCGCAGGAACGCGTCACAGGATGCAGAGCTGTAAAAAGCCTCCTGCAGGGCTTATCTGGCGTCTTACCCGCTTCCTGACAAGAGTTGCCAAGGAAACTGTTGCGAAGGGAGTGTGGGCAGCAGCGTAGCCTGAATCCTTACACACACACACACACACACACACACACACACACACAGTCACACACACACACAGTCACACACACACACACACACACACACACACACACACACACACACACACACACACACACACACACACACACACACACACACACACACACACACACACACACACACATGTCTCTTTTCTCTGTGCAATGCGTTACTAAAGGCGTTTTTCGACCAGAGGGACTTTACCCCTGAACTACATGCGTACTGACCGGTGGGCCCAGGGTCTAAATTTAGTTCAGGGGTAGTTAATCTCCCCCCTGAAAAGCCCCTGCTAGGGGGGGTAGTACTTTTCAAAAGGTCCCAGGACTTTCGGGGGGCAGGGCCTGCAATGCTGAATGTGTCTGATTGGTAGATTAACCTCAGTGTTTTTATTCCGCCCTCCGTCCACAATAACATCACACACATCTGTGATTCACTTGATTTCTCTTTCTTTCATTAGTTTTTATTTGTTCTATCTTTTTTGTATGTGTGTGTACTTTTCAAAAGAAGAAGCTGTGATTCTCTTGATTTAGCAGCTTGTAACAGTAGTCTTCTCTCAGCCCACTGTGAATGCGTCTCTCCCGGTGTTACGGTTTTAAAAGTGACCCTGTAAACTGGAGACCCTCAGCTGAACGTGTCAGTGTTTGTGGAGTTTACACAGCTGTTGAAACACAGAGGGAGTTCCTGGGAATGCAAACTAGTTTAGTTTTTATTAAGATTTCAAAATATCCTCATCAGATATTTAATGATGGTCTAAAGACGTTTATGAGGGATGCATCCGGCTGAAAGTCTCCAGTTAACAGGGTCGCTGTTTAAACCAAAACACCGGTCGATCTCTGCCACGGCTTTTTGAGTTCAAAAGGATTTTAAAGGCGTGTTGAAACGTCTTTGCTACTCGCGCTTATCTCCTCTCACGTGTTGATTCAGTGAATCCATCTGTGATGAAATATAGCACCATCTAAAACAGACCAGCTGAGTCTCTTCATGCTAACAGGCTAACTGTTGTGTTGCTCATAATGATACCTGCCTGTCCGTCTGCTTCTATGGTGTCATCTGTGATGAATGGCATTCCTCTTTGTGTTACTGCCCTCTACTGGTCTGGTGGTGTAGTGCATTTACTCGCCCCCTGATCGTCCCGGGACCTTTGAAAAGTACTACCCCCCTAGCAGGGGCTTTTTAGGGGGGAGATTATCTACCCCTGAACTAAATTTAGACCCTGGGTCCACCGGTCGAAACGCACCTAGTTTAGGGCTAAAGTTCCTGTGGTTGAAAAACGTTTATGTCACATTCTGCCAGCCATCCTAAATCTCCAGAGATGCTGGAGTCTGAAAAAATACCCTCTCCTGATTCGCTCACAACACAAGGAAATGCTGTCTGATTGGACGAGAGGCCGTATGGACCATATGGACCATATGGACCTACTCTAGAGATGATTGAGTCCAAGTTCAGCATACACACCCATTTACATGGATACACACTGTGCCATGTGACACACTAACACTAGACCCCATCAGAGCCCAGCCAATGTGTGTGTGTGTGTGTGTGTGTGTGTGTGTGTGTGTGTGTGTGTATGTGTGTGTGTGTGTGTGTGTCTAACAGAGCACGTTTCCATCATCCTCTAACAATGATCACATATTAAACACACTCACACCCTCTCCTCTGGTTTCTCTCCATTCCTCTCCTCTCTCTCATTCAAGACGGTGCAACACATCTCCTTACGCTCTCTCTCTTTCTTTCTCTCTCTCTCTCTCCTCACACACACTCCCTCGCTCCCACGCACCACGCAGCTATTTATACCACAGCCTATTATTCCCAGCTCATGCCTTTTTAATCTGAGGGTAGCACCCTGCATTTCTGAACAGGTGGTTCATCTGCACTCTTCCCTCAGCTGTCTATGAATCTGCTCGTACATTACTCGCGGTGAGTATTCCCGTCCGTCATCATCGTGGAGGCCTCCTGCTCGGCTTCTTCTTCATCCATCACTGAGGATGAGGAGGAGCAGGATTAAACGTGAGACGGAGAGAGGAGATGTTGGAAAGTGAGAGAAGCAGAGTGTGCACATCTTCTTTCCCTGCTTGTGGTCTTGTGAGAGGATTTCACTCCCCTGCCTCTGCTCAGATAAACGCTCTCAATGTTTCCTCCTCACACAGAGGGACGCCCACGAGTGAGCACTCATGAGTGTGGAATGTGTTTGAACATGTGTTGTCACAGAGGGATGAGGCGGCGCATTCATTGGTTAGCTGATCGGATTTAATGAGGCAGAGAGGAACGAGGAAGAACACTACCCTCCCTTCCATTCATCCATATCTCAGAGCTTTCTGTGTCTCCATCTTCTCCTGTCTCATGAAAAGCATCCTGACTGAATGAAGTCCAGAAGGCCAGGATGCTGGTTGTTGTGTTAAGTAAAGGAAGTGTCCTGGTAAACAAGGGCAGATCATTTTTATCTGCATTATGACTTTGAGCTTAATGCATCCAAAAAAACAGGTCAAGAAGGTAAAAAGGTGATGTGCATGTGTTTATTTAGTTTTTGTGGGGAAGTTGTGAGTCCATGATTTCATCCAATCATTTTCATCCACTTATCCAAGATCAGGTCATGGGGGCAGCAGTCTAACAAATCGATCATACAACCAACTCCAGAGCAATGTTTCCAGTTCTTCCTGGGGGATCCCGATGTGTCCCAAAGTCAGATGGGATATGAAGTCCCTCCACCAAATTCTGGGTCTAACCCGAGGCCTCCATCTAGGTGGACACGCCTGGAATGCCTCCAAAGAGAGGCGTCCAGGAGGCATCCCTATGAAATGCTCGAACCACCTCAGCTGACTCCTTTCGATACAAAGGAGCAGCGGCTCTGCTCCGAGCTCTCTTACACCAGACTTCCACCAGATCCGTGTCCGGTCTGTCTCTGATCTGCTGCAGTCCGGCTGCGTGTTCTCTCATCCGTCAACACCCATCGGTTTGTGTTTTCAGAACGCAGCACGGAGCAGGACCTCCGGACAGCTGGAGTCATGTGACCGAGGTTTTCCAGCTGTAATCCCTGAATCAAGGATTCTCCTCCTCCTCTCCTCATCCATGTTGTCTTTCTGGTCCTCTGAAAACCTCTGACCTGTTGACTCCAGGCCTGGCTCCGCTCATCATGACTTTGGTTTGTTGTTGTAGTTAAGTGAAATACGATCTGGTGATAACACAGAGTGTTTTATTCTGAAAATTAACCGGATGTTTTCATTTTGTTTTGGTGAAACCTGACTTCCTGTCCCGCTCCATCTGTTCTGTTGAGATTGATGCGTCGTGCTCCGGCATCCGGCAAAAATAGAAGTCTTGTGTATCTGATCCGGAGGACTCCGACCTGCCGGATCAGAGATGGAGCCTGAATGCAACCGAGTGGATCCAGTGGAAGTTAACACATTGACTAGAATAGAAACCTATCAGATCCAGCACTCTGACGGATCGGAGATGGACCGGACACGGACCTGGTGGAATTTAGCTGTAAGAATGATCCCAGACACCCTTCAGAGGAAACTTATTTCCACCGTTTTTAATGGTTCTTTCGTTGATGACCACAGGTGAGGATTGGTCCAGGGACCAAATAAAACACCCATCAGTGCATCATGTGTATCTTCAGAATGAAATGGACCAACATTTCAAAAATGACACTGGAGGTCCCACACCTGTATCCTTCCATGATGAGAACCTTTTCTCTACAGCCTTGACAGGCCAGAGGGAAGACCTTAAGACCCCTTGAGGTGTTGGTTGGGTTGATTGATGAGTCAAAGAAGCACAGGACTTTCACCCAGAGTGTGTTTTTTAAACTACGTTATCTTTGTAAGAAAAGTCTACAACTTTTTTATTACTGGTGCTCAACCGAACCAAATTGTTCCTTCATTTCTGCATGAGCAAACTGACTCATCATGTTTTGAAACAGTGGGCCGCTGTGTTACTGAGGTTTAATGTGATACTAGACTGAAATCAATTATTTATCCACCTGATACCTGCAGCGTGATACGGTATATGTGTTTGTGCTCTCAGAGAGGAACTGATAAAAGCTTTTATTATGGTGGCTTTCATCATAAAGATGTAAAGGAGGGCATTTTAACCAAAGAACAGCTTTCTGTTGTATCGTAATTTAATAAAGTGCTCTCCCTGTCCCATTAAAGTTCCTAACCATAGACCTTTCTGGAGTCCCTGAGCTCCCTTGTCTTGTAGGTTCCTCTGGATCTCTGCTGCTGTGGACGTGCCAGACTCCAGCTGCTACAACTACTACTATCAGTCTCACCACTATCATCTCTCTCTTTCTCTTCATCTTCCACTATCCCTCTCTCCAACACGATCTCAGCAGATGTGTGTCTAACATGAGTCTGGTCCTGCTGGAGGCTTCTGCCTGTTAAAGCTGGGTGGAGTACACGTCCATAAAGCAGGGAAGCTGGAGTGTACATCAGAGAGTTGTGAGTGGCTTGTTCATTCAATCAGATAAAAGATGTAACAACATGATGTGCTGCTGTATCACTTTGAGTCTGGTCCTGCTGGAAGTTTCTGCCTGTTAAAGGAAGTTTGTCCTTGCCACTGTAACTTGCTAAATGCTACAAAGTGCTCTGCTCATGGTGGATTAAGATGAGATCAGACTGAGTCCTGTCTGTAAGATGGGACTGGATCTGATCCTGTCTTGATGTTGGGTCTTTGTTCATAATAGAACATAGAGTACGGTCTAGACCTGCTCTGTTTGGAAAGAGCCTGAGGAGAACATTTGTTGGGATTTGGCACTTTATAAAGAAAGATTGATTGACTGAGTGTTGCTGACTCAAATCCTCTTAATTCTAGAATCCTTTACATAATAAACATGTGGACTTAATATCATTAGTCAGGTGATTAACTGAACAATGATCAAATCTACAAAGTAGTTCAGGTCTTAGATGAAAAGCCTTGAGGACCGTTCTAGTTAAAAGCTTGGATTACTGATTTGAACAGATGTTATCCTGCAGATGTTTCTTGCTCCTTAAATTAACAAACAAAAGAAGTACGATGATTTCTGACAGACGTGTTCTGATCAGATGTGAAGCAGCTGGACAAAAATAACCTGTCAATTTGTGCCGGCCAAACAGACCTTCAACAAAGCTTGCCAGATGTTCCTGAACACAAACACACGGCTCATGGGAGACTGTGCTCACAGTCCATTTCTCCTGACTTCTCCCTCTGCACTTCTCTCAGTCTCGCCTCACTCTACTCATCCCTACCTGCCCTCCTGCCTGGCTGATATCGTGTATCAGCAGATGAGCGGAGTCCTTGATCCACTCCCTGCCTGTCTGTCATACGCGGCTAAATATGTATCGTGACTGGGACTGTGAGGTGAGAGAGGGGACGGAAGGACAAGGAGTCTACAAAGATGGATGAAGCTGGACAGAGAGAGAAGGGTAGAAAGGGTAAAAGTGAGAAGGCAGAGGAAAGGAGAAAGAAAGTTCCCTGGCTCCCGGTCAAATTCAGAATCACCTTCAAAATCCTCCTGTACACATTAAAGGCCAAACCTTGCTCCCCTGTATCTGTCCGATCTCCTCCACAGTGTCACCCCCTCTCGCTCCCTCAGGTCTTCCTCCTCCCTCCACCTCTCTGTGCCCTCAGCCCATCTCAGCACCATGGGCCCAACTCTGGAACTCACTCCCACTAGACCAGGGGTGTCAAACTCATTTTGGTTCAGGGGCCACATACAGCCCGATTTGATCTCAAGTGGGCCGGACCAGTAAAGTCATAACATAATAACCTAAAAATAATGACAACTGTAAATTTTCCCTTTGTTTTAGTGCAAAAAAGTACAAGTAAATTCTGCAAATGTCCACATTACATGAACTATCTTTCTACAAAAACAGCTGCTGTATTTTTCTCCATGATGAGTCTCATAGTGGGGCCAAATATCATTCTTTAAGCCCTGAAACCTGCTGCGAGCACACAAAGCACACAGGCTCCCCAGTCACCTGCCACACAGTGTGTAATGTTTGGAGCAAAAGAGCAGATAGATTATAATAACAAAGAAGGTAAAGTTGATTATCGGGACCCCCCAGCTCCAGCATGAACAGTTTGCCTGCTGGACAGTGTTGTATGCAGGGGTGTAGTGCTAGTAGTGACGGAGCGCACCTATGGCGTAGACACATGGTAAGCATGCGCACGTTATGTGGCTCCTTTTTTCGAAAAAGGTGGATCCACCGTTCCTGCTGTTATAAGTTTATATATATGTAAATGTTAGTGTTGATTGGACCTTGATGTGCTCTAAAAAGTCTATGAATTTAAACCGGATTATGCAAACTGCAAATATTCTCCCGGAGCGCCGTTCAGGTGCTCTCCATCAGCACTATGATTATATACGACCCCCAGAGGACAAATTGGAAATAGCAGTTAATGTCTTACCTGTCATTTTTTCACTTAGGGAAGTTGTCCATGGGCCGGATTGGAACCTCTGGCGGGCCGGTTCTGGCCCGCGGGTCATATGTTTGACACCTCTGCACTAGACATCAGAAACTCTGACTCACTACCCCTCTTCAAATCAAAACTCAAAACCCATCTATTTAAATCTGCATTCTCTGTCTAATTTCTCTGCTTCATTTTAACTTGGTGTTACTCTGCTTGTTGTTTTTATTTATTGTATTGTGTTATTGTCTTTATTGTGTTTTAATCTTTCTGTAAAGTGACCTTGAGTGTTGAGAAGGTGCTTTTAAATAAAATGTATTATTATTATTATTAAAGTTACTAAAGGCGTTTTTGGACCAGAGAAACTTATGACACTCTTGTTTTTGATACCACTGTGGGTCAGTGTTCTTCGTACAACCTATATCTTTATTTGTAACAAGTTACTTTTGGGATAAACATATTTTGTAGTTTGATACTGTGTTCCTAAGCTGAAGTTAATAAATACATAAATAAATAAATAAATAATTAAATAAATAAATAAATAAATAAATAAATAAATAAATAAATAAATAAATAAATAAATAAATAAATAAATAGATAGATATATAGATATATAGATATATAGATATATAGATATATAATATTCTGAGGTACCAATAAATCTGTGGAAAAGCAGACAACATCTTCAGAGTCTTGGTATAAAAAAAGAGTTTAGCTGTCTGTCAAGGTGTGACAAGAGTCCTTTAAAAAGTGTCTGCTTCAAATCCACACAACAATCTGTTCTGATGTGGACCATAGACTGTACAAATAGTTGACGTAGTATCCGTGATGTCACCCATCTGTTCCTGAAGTGTTGTTTTGAGGCCAATCGGCGGCGGCAGCCATATTGGAAATGTTGAACTCAACTTAATTTCTGTCGAGTGAGTGTGAGGTAAAGAGGCGGACCTTTAGCCTCCTGGCTAACAGCTACAGTGTTCCCACCTGTCAATCAAGTCAGCTGTGACTCTCGTAATGGAAATTTCCACGTTATGAATAAATTCACCCCCCGTACAGTGTGTGCTGATTGAAAAATGAGCTATCCAGACTACACTCGTCTATTGAACCAGGCTGTAAACATGTTTATTTCTGCAGTAAAGATCGTCTTCTTTGAATGGGTGTGTATGTGGTTTCTGGTGTTTCTGCAGCCAGCCTCAAGTGGATGCTCAAGGAACTGCAGTTTTTAACACTTCAGCATTGGCTTCAATTATTGCTCTTGATATACACACAGCTATTGGCTCCAACTCTACACATCCCTACCTTCTTCCCTCCACTCCTCCTCTGTCTGTCTGCAGACATGTAGATACAGTCAAGGCTGTTTGTAAGCATGTCCATGTTCCCGTGTTTGCATGTAACGGTGCATGTAGGCCATACTTCTAATAAATCTCTGAACAGGTGAACAGATTCTGGATAACAGTAGGCCTTCATTAACACAGCGCTGTGTGTGTGTGTGTGAGTGTGTGTGTGTGTGTGTGTTTATGTGACGGGTTTCTACAGCTCATTATTACCTGAGGGAGCCAGCGGCCTTGTATGGGGAAGAAAAACAACTGTGGGCATGTAAGGTTTTGCCCGAGTGTGTGGGTCTGTGCAGGACACAGATATATTGAATTTAGAAATAATTAAATGTCAGAGGAGGGAGAGAGAGAGAGATGAAAGAATCAATGGAGCCTCACAAAGTGAACACATGTCTCTCTAAATCACTACTTATTCCACCTATTGACCCCAACGCTAAAAAGACCTCCGTGTTTTTAAACAAGGACGCTTAATATAATCTGCTCTCTCACTAACTAACAGGTTCAAACACTTCTAGTGTTACTCAGCAGTTCACTCCTGTAGCTTTTTGTCACTGGAAGGCTCAGAGTGTTGTTACCAGACACAGCTGTAACTTCCCTCTACTTAAAACCACAACACTCAATTCAAAAAGAAGTACCCCACAGAGCAGGGAGAAGCTGGTCTGCTGTTTATCTGTCAGTTTGCACTTTCCTAAGGGGGTTATGTTGCAGCAACCACAGCCTGTCCCATCACTGTTAGCTGGACAGATTGTCTTTGGAGCACTTCCAGAACATGCTGAACGTTTAAGTCATTCAGGCCCCCAAAATAAGGAACAAACAACAGACTCAATAAATGAATAAATATGAAAACAGAGCTTTAAAACCCCTCAATGATCATAGTGTTTATATCTGTTTCAGGGCCTGGTTGTTTCTTCCTACTGTTTGTGTCGCCCTTACCTTCTCTGCAGCTCCATCTCCTCCGGTGTGGGGCCATTCTGAACCTGGGGGGCCTGCCGGGGCAATGTTGGACCTGTAGAGAGCAATACAAAGACAGATCCTGTCAGACATTGTGCTGATGTTTCCTGTTTTAAGACATCTCTTTGTTTGCTTTAACTTTAAAAGAAGGGGAAGAAAGAAAGATTAAAACTGTAACTCAAGTTTGAAAAAGTGAAGGTTTTATTTTGAGGCCATATGACCCAGACCTCATCAAAAGAAGAAACATGGTCTTAGAAGAGTCCTGCTGTAAAGTGTGAAGCACTTAGGACACAGACTGACACAGCCTCAGCAGCTCAGCAGCCTCTGGCACCAGAACAAGGGACACCAGACATCACTGTCTCATTTACATCTGCTAATGAGATAACTTTGCTGCACAACCAAACAAGAGCCAGATGGACCGACATGGTGCTCTTTCCCCCCTCTGTGTACCACACACACACACACACACACACACACACACACACACACACACACACACACACACACACACACACACACACACACACACACACACACACACACACACAAACACACAAACACACTCACATAGGTTTTTGGATCCAGACATATTTGAAGGCAATTAGTATCAAGCCAAGTGCAAACAGTCTGAAAACACAAACACAGCAAATATCTAAATACAGAGAGATAACAGGTAGAATCAAGGCTGCAGCTAAATAATAAATAATAATAATTCATAGAATTTATATAGAGCTTTTCTAACTACTCAAAGTCGCTTTACATGAGGTGAAACTAAAAAATAAAACATATAAATAAAACAAAACAGGGACAGAGGTGGGGCGGGGGGAGAGGTCATGTGTTGTATGCTTTTTGGAACAGGTAGGTCTTGAGGTGGTTTTTAAATGAGAGGAGAGAGTCAGAGTTGCGGATGTGTGGAGGGAGAGTTCCAGAGAGTGGGGGCAGTGATGGCAAAGGCTCTGTCTAAAATATCATAAAAAACAACAAGAATAAAAAAATAATAATCATAATAATGCTAATAATTATACTACTATGACTACTACCAATAATAATATTAAAATAATAAAAAACAATAATGATTATAATAATAATAATAAAACATCAATAACAAAAATTGAAAAATAATAATAAAACACTAATAATCCTACCACCAATACAAATAATAGAATGTGTATTAATACTATTGTTTGTATTATTACTATTGTTTGTAGCATAATTACTATTATTATTATTACTATTATTATTATTATGATTATTATTATTATTATTATTATTATAATTGTTATTATTTATATTTTTTTATTATCAATATTTGTATTATTAATTTGTATTATTAATTATTATTTTTAATAATAATAACAATACAAATTACAATACTAATAATGATACTTCTACTACTACCAATAATAATAATAATAATAATAATATTTATAATAATAAAACAACAATAGTATTTTAAATGACTATTGTTGTTTTATTATTATAAATATTATTATTATTATTATTATTATTATTATTATTGGTAGTAGTAGAAGTATCATTATTAGTATTGTAATTTGTATTGTAAAATACTACTACTCATACTCATACAAATAATAATATGTCTGTTATTACTATTGTTTTTATTCTTAATCTCATTATTATTATTAAATAACAATCATCATCATCATCATCATAGTATTATTACACTTAATCTTCATCATAATAATCTTGATAATGATAAATAGTGCGTCACATATGATCCAAACAATGAAGACTATAGTTAAATGCCCTGTTTTGCAGCAACTCTGGATATCACAACAAAGTTCTGTGCTTCTTCTATTCCAGCCTGATGAACAACAGAGGTCAGAGGATCGCTAGCTAAGAAAAGCTAGAAGGAGCTAAAGATGGTAAAGGAGAGACTAGAGTGACACTTGTATTTATGAACCACATCTGTGTGTGACTCTGACGTTTACGTAAAGTCTGTTTCTTTTTCCTGAGCACAAAACATCCGTGAGGGAACCTGCAGTTCAATACAGCAGCTCTGAGTCTGAGGAGGACTTTGTGACCCGGTCAGACAGGAGATATCAGAGCAGCACTTTTATGATCGAAGTCATGGAAGGAGGTTGTGTTGCAGATCCATCCTAAGAGATGCATGCTGACTGTTATCTACTCCACAAAGCACACTTCCTATTGATGAGTACCTCATACATCCCACTTAAAGAAAACCACACTATCCCTTTAACAACAACAACAACAACAACAACAACAACAACAACAACAACAACAACAAATACAACAACAACAAATACAACAACAACAAAAACAGGCTCCTTCAAACGGCTCCTCACAAAACCAATAAAGAGTTATGGGAGTGGGTCCGACACAGACAAACTGTCCAGCTCTGAGGTGTAAAATGTTTTATTTGTTTTACTGATTGTTTAGTTGTTTTTACTCTTTCACTCAGCTGTTGCTTTAAGTTGTTCTTCTTTTATTTAGTATATCTTGCTTGTTTTATATGTTTCCCTGTCTTGCTTTGTTCATTATTGTTGGGTTTTTCACAATGTAAAGCACTTTGTAACTTTTGTTTTGATAATGGCTTGTAAATAAACTTTATTATTATTATTATTATTATTATTATTATTATTATTATTATTATTATTATTATTGTCATTATTATTATTATTGTCATTATTGTTACTATTCATATTATTATTATTATTAGTGGTAGTAGTATTATCATTATTAGTATTATTATCATAATTTTTCATCTTATTATAGCTAATCATTATCATTATTATGATTACTTTCATTATTTTTATTATCATTATTATCATTATCATAACTATAATTATTATTACTATTATTACTATCATTATAATTATCATTATTATTTTGTATTATTATTATAATTGTTATTACGATTATAACTATCATTATTATTATTATTATTATTATTAGTAGTAGTAGTAGTAGTAGTAGTTGAAGTAGTAGCAGTAGTAGTTGTAGTAGTAGCAGTTGTATTATTATTACTACTATCATTATCATTATCATTATTATTTTGTATTATTATTATAATTGTTATTATGATTATAACTATCATTATTATTATTATTATTATTATTATTATTATTATTATTATTATTATTATTAGTAGTAGTAGTAGTAGTAGTAGTAGTAGTAGTAGTAGTAGTTGAAGTAGTAGCAGTAGTAGTTGAAGTAGTAGCAGTAGTAGTTGTATTATTATTACTACTATCATTATTATTATTATTATTATCATTAATAATAATATTATTATCATTATTATTATTGATATAACTCTTACTATTATTTTATTTTTGTTATTATTATTACCTGATCAAACTTAAGTGAATTTAAAAGAAGAAAAAAGGTGCTTTAAAGTGTTAAATGTGTCAAACCATATTTCAGGTTACCAAATTCACTGATCAGTTCCCCAATACAGTCCTATCTGAAGGTTCCTATAAATAGAATAGAAGGGGGATGTTGGACCTAAAACTCATCCGGTTCCATCTGTCTGACCTCTGCCTGACCTCTGCTGCTGGACATTAAAAGACCCCACAGAATGAAACAGAGAGAATCTGATGAACAGCTTTGTCCTCGACGCAGCTATCCACCACAATTATCCAGATCATCTCATCTTATTATCATCCGTTTGGTTTCTCTCTCGTATGCACGAAACCTAAATACTATTAAATTAAACCGAGCCCACAGGCAGCCCAAATCTGCCACTTTAATTGCTGACATGGACTCTGTCTCCATCTTCTGCTGCCTGTGGGTGTAATTGTGTTACTGTCTGCTCTAATAGAGCTTATGTGCTAATGACAGAACACAGACAGCAGTCTATGAGGACACAGCCCTGGACGCTCCTCAGGAGGGGGGAGATTAAATCAACACGCTGCACATTCATTTAAGACAAATATTCTTATCAGAGCAAGATAACACGTTCATTAAAACACAAGCTTATCTCCATTTAATGGATTTAGACCAAACCAACCCACAGGAGTGTTCCTCAAAACAGACTCTCTCTTTAAAAGGGGTCCAAGCTGATCCAGTAACCTTTCACACCTCAGCCTGGCTCACTTCCAAAACAACTCAGGGAGAGAGAGACGGGTCAGGGTAACACACACACTGACAGAGAGCAGTGCTGCACTACATCAGCAGGTCACGAGATCACCATCTGGTACCAACATGCACCTCAGGAGGAAAAACCTGGTCTCCTCAGGAGGAGGACAAGTCTGATAACAGCTCGAAGGACACAAAGTAAGAGAGTCAGAGCGGAGAACAAGAATATCTGGAGAAAGTTTTCAACTGAGTTTAAAATCCCACAGAGTCTTTCCCCCGCAGGCGCACACATACACAGACCGCTCCTCCTGATCTGTTTGTATACCTACATGAAGACAGCGTCAGTGATGGCCTCCTCTGACAGCAAACATACCGCCACAGTCCATGAGGGGCCCCGTCAGACCCGCTGCCAGGCCTGAGTGCAACCCCCACCTCGCCGCCTGCTCCCCCTGCACAGTCCCTGGAGCTCACGTACAAAACCATCACTCCTCTTTCAATTTCCTGTGCCTCAGCTCAGCATCATCCCCTCTGCTGGAGGTTCGTTCAGCTCAGAGCGACGTTCATGAAGTTCCACCAGGAAAAGATAAAAGAGTCTGACTTCAGAAAACACAACGTGGAGCCTTCTTCTGGAGGGTTGTTTATCCTCTGAGATCACAGCCCATAATATCCGGACGGCACACTTTAAAGAAGATGATGCTGAAACGCAGGGTGTGGCTGTTCTGTGCGCCGGTTCTCCGATAGATTATAATTGATGGAAACAAAGGAAGAGAGGAGAGAGGGAGGGATGGAGAGTGGGAGGGTGGGATGAACATAAGAGGCAGAGAGAGAAAGGAAGATGTGGAGGATGAGAGCCGAGCGCAGACAAAAGAAGGAGGAGAAACACATAAGGCAAATAAAGAAACAGAAACGAGGAGGAGAGGAGGAGAGGAGGAGAGGAGGAGAGGAGGAGAGAGAGAGCGGCACACAGGATGTGGTGGGACTCCACCTGATGGCCGCCTGGTTTGTACTTCCTGGATGCAATCAATTATTCAAACACTGGATACAGAGAAGGACACATCGCAGCAGCTGCCCTAAATACCATCACCAGCCGAGTGTGTGTGTGTGTGTGTGTGTGTGTGTGTGTGTGTGTGTGTGTGTGTGTGTGTGTGTGTGTGTGTGTGTAGTTTCACTTCAGCATTTCATATGAATTTCTTCCACCTTCAATTATTCATTCAGATCACAGCAGCCGCCTCTGAGTCTAAAGGGTGTGGTCACGAACTGAAGGAGACTTTCTGGACCAAATCAGGAACTCATCTTTCAGTCTCACGTATCTCTTTTCGATCCAACACGGCACCCGTTTGTTTTTCCGCCCGCTCTAGCCCATGGAAGAGGGACGTCATGACGTCAGATTTATGTGACCGCTTTTCCCAGCAGCCCTAGCGTGAACTTTCCCTCACAACAACAACGATGGCGGACAACGGCAGCTTGTCTACTCGGCTGGCCACTGCTTTGCCTTGGAATCCATTAGTCTCTTTAATTTTTTCACTGCAGGACAATGGAGGAAACACATTGGGTTTGTGTTTTTGATCATGGCAACCACGCCCCTCGCCCCTGACGTCAGCGGTTTGCTATTCTAGACCAAGCGGCAACCTCCGGTCTCAAAATACGAAGATATGAAAATACGAAGCTCATGCTTGTTATAAACTGCAATTCATTGAGAATCCACTAGAGGCTGGCTGCAGAAACACCAGAAACCACATACACACCCATTCAAAGAAGACGATCTTTACAGCAGAAATAAACATGTTTACAGCCTGGTTCAAAAAACAGCTTGAGTCTACGTAGCTAATTTCTCTATCGGCACACACTGTACGGGGGGTGAATTTTTTAGAACATGACGGTTCAGAAGATATTAAGATTATGAGTTTTTGCCCAAATAAGGACATGACTGACAGGCCTTTATCAAAAACACAAACGAAGCGTGTTTCTGCCATTGTACTGCAGTGCAAAAATAAAAGTGACATTTTAGATCAATAAAATAATCTTTAATCAATGATTTTAACAACATGTTGTAACTTAAAGCTGGGGTTGGTAATCAGATTTAGATCCACTTTTTGTTATACTGGTTAAAATGATCTTTATGTCCTGATGGTAATCAATACATAATGTGTTCTTTAAAAAGAGGTAAAAAAAAGCTGCTATCTACAGCCGGAGTAAACCTGGGAAAACACCAACCAATCAGCGGTTTTGGGTGCCAACATTTTAAACCAATCAAATCCCGTCCTGCCGTTCTGCCCGCCTCCTGCGCGTACATTTCCCTGGCGTTCACTCCCCGTCTCCTGCCTCTGCTTCCCCTGACTCTACTGACTGCCCCTCTCTCTCGTCCTCGGGCCTGTCCCCTCTGACCCAATGAGGTGCTTTGCTCAGGACTGTAGTCCGGATCAGAGTCTAAAAAGCTCTCACCATGGGGCTCTGACAAGCAGAAGAATGAATGACATTCAGTAAGTCCTACAGAAAATGTAGATGTACTGTAGCGTCCGTCCGGACGCTGTAGAGATGACGAGCCGATTGGTGAACACGTTGATCTTTAATAACCGGTCACTGTCAGCCGTGATCACGCCAACCAACAAAACAACAATCAATGTTTGAATGAATGAAGAACTTCTCCTCTTGTCTCTCCTCTCTCCAGCTCACACACTCTACACCTCTCCTGATGCCTTCACTGACTGTCAACACTGTAGGAATTAAGAGTATCTACACTGAACACGTTTAACAAACAGTAGAGCTGTTACAGTATTATATATGTGTTATAACTTTTCTCCTGATATCGTGTCACCAGTACAACTGGATAATGCTAGCATGACAGTTGTGAGTGCTAACAGCAGCCATGTTTGTTTGTGTTTTTAACTTTCACTATGAGAATGTTTTGGTGAGGACCGGTTTTGAATCAGTCACCATCATATGGTCATGAATCAGCGGCGCTCGTGCATGTGAACGGGGGGGGGCGTCGTTTTGGAGGATCTCCAAGGGGAAGTGGGGGAGGGGTTAGATGGAGTCATGAGGAAATGCTACATTTAAATTCATGCTAGTTTTCCGAGACTACCAACCCCAGCTTTAAGTTTGTAGCTGGGTAATAAGCGGGGTCTTGTCTCTCCCTGTTGGGTCTCTATTTCCCATAACTACCTGCTTACCGTACATCATCCCTTACTTCAAAACTCCTCACAGAGACTTTGAGTTAGTTTTTTCTTCCTCAATAGAAACAATAAGTGCCGTCTTTGAAGCCACAAGACTCTGCTGACAGAAACATCCATGTCACGTTAGCTTGTGATTCACAGCAGCTTTGACCGGTTCTTTTATCAAACTTTACTCTTTATAAATTCTTCTTACTGATCAAGACAGCAGCTCCCAATCTCCCCTGATTGGTTTCACAGCTAATTAAGATTGTGATGATCAGCTTAACGTCTACCTCCATCACTTCTATTAACCTCAGTGTGTTTCTGTTAAACTGACAACACAATAGAGACGAGCGTAACAACAAGATGAAGGACAGGACAGAGGACAAAGTGAGCAGAGGATGAAGAATGAGTGAACAGGGGGGAAAGTGCAGGGTCGTTTTCTGTGAAGACTGAAACATCCTGTCATCAGAGCTGCCATCCATCCATGTTTGTATAAGTGAGGAGCTGACACTGTCACCTGTGAAGAGGTCAAGGTGTCTCTGAGATGAGTGTTTGTTGTGTGCATTCCCTCACATACATGTCCATCCATCAGGCCGTCAGAGACAGACCCGCTAAATAGCACACAGCGGTGATAAATAATCCCTGAAGCTGGGGCTCTGTTTCACCGCACGCTCTGATCCTCACTGCACGATCAACGTCTACATTTTTAGCGTGTGTGGCTCCGGGGGGAACTGAAGCTGGTAACTTTATAAACATTTACAGCTGAATGACGTGCCCACTCTGCAATCACACACTGACTGCTGTGGAAAATGCTGGAGGAAATTCCAGCTGTCTTCACTCCGTCAAAGGTGACCCGAGCGTCAGACATATGTCTACGCCTACGTTTATTTAGGCTGACAGACAGCAGGCTCACAGACAGCACACAAAGCTAAACCTCACATATGGTTTCACATATAGCTCGTGATGTCATCGCTCATGGGATGAAATGACAGAGTCTGCAGGGGGCAGCTTGTGATTGGCTCTGCAGGAAACAAACACACCTGCTTCTTACATGATCAGAGCTCGGCCTGTTTTTAAACTTATGATAGAGAGACTATCTCATGATATTTAAAAATAAGTGCATGCTTTCATGGAAATTAAAATACCAAGGATTTTAATTTAGCTGTATGAATCTTAAGTATCATTCCTTTCCAATAAGGCCCGTCACAGTTTCTGTCTTTCGTTGTGTAACTTATTTTGGCCGAATAATAAAAATGATCAGAACAACTTCTAAACATCTCTCTCATATAGACCTCCACTAGAAGTGAAGTGTTGATGAAAGTATTAGTCCTATGCAGACCCAAATGTAAGACCAAACATGAGTAAAGTTTTGTTTGGACTAGGGGTGACCCCAAATAGTCGAATATTGGACAATTCGTTCTAACGAGTCTTAGTCGACTGCCAATCTCATAGTCGAATATTTGCATATGAAACGTGGATCATTCCATTCAAACCATGGGGGTGCTCAATGTCTAATTTTACATTATTTTCCTGTTTCCCTTAAAAATAATGTCTCATTTAGCCTATTTTGATATAAATACAGACTTATTTAATGTAATTCTGAGAACAGCTCTTGAAGTGTTAAATCTCCTTAAAGTGGTAATTAAATCTCCCCTGGTAATTAAAGGTGGACTCTCCCATTTAGCGGGACCTGTGGAGCAGACGTACCTCAGCTGGTCTTTAAATCTTTCTACGTTCATGGCAGCTCAAAATGTCAGGAAATAAAACTTCAGTTGATTCTAAAAACTAGTGATGAAGATGAGGAGCAGCTTCATGAAGAGGGCTGTGAGATCAAGGATTACCGGACCACACAAAAACTGTACGGGGCCAAAAGAACGAGGAGGGATACCCAAAGCTGTCCGAAACCTCAAAAACAATCCACAGCATCCCATCCACCTCCACACCATCAGAGAGGATATTCTCAAAGACAGGATTTACAGTCAACAAAGACAGGAGCGCACTTCTGCCCGTACACACGATGGTTTTCCTCACGTACAATTTGAAAAGACTCAAGCGGACAAAGACGAGATGAAAGACTGTTTTAAAAGGTTCTGTTAAGAGATTTAAAAACCCTTTAGCTGGTTCAGGTTTGATTTTGAACATTATACAAATGTTTAGTCTTAAGTTGGACAAACTACCCTCTGCAGCGCTGCTCTCTGCTGTGTGAACACTGTTTAAATATCTCCTGGTTCCTTATTCTATAGTGGAGCGTTGTTCCATGTTTAACGGATGGTGGCCTTATTTGAGTTTTCTCTCCTTCATCCCCTCGTTGTTTTTGCAATATAGATTTAAAAAATCTAAGTTTTATACTTATAATATTCTGTTGTCCCTTTTACTTTAAGCTATGAGTCTCTTAATTGTAAAGGGTTATGTGTAATATTGTCATGTGGTCACCATCATGCAGACTTTGGGTCAAAATCTGATGAATCAGATTCGACTAAGACATTCCTTAGTCGGGCTCACCCCTAGTTTGGACCGAACACTGTTGTGTTGTATTATTACCTCTAATTACCCGGCTTTGTTACTGATCTTCCGGCTGTGTAAGATGCTTGATTCTGATTGGTCAAACCCCTTGACGATGGTTATTAACTTTCACTAACGTGAGCAAACTGCGTGTCATCAATAGCAAATTTGCTCCATGGGGTCCCCCAGGGTGCAGTTCTGGGCCCAACACTTTTTTCAGTTCACATGCTCCCTCTTGGAAATATAATACAGAAATGTAATGTAAATTTCCATTTTTATGCTGACGACACGCAACTTTACCTCCCCATCAGAGCTGGTGACCGGTCAAATATCGAAAATCCTTCGCAAGTGTCTTGAAGAAATAACATCATGCATGGCAGAAAACTTCCTTCTACTCAATGACAACAAATCAGAAATGATTCTAATTGGCCCAGCAGCAAAACGAAGCCTCATCATGATAATTAAGCTATCCATGTGAAAACACCAGCGAGGAATCTTGGAGTCATTTTTGACCAGGACTTGAACTTTGAGCCACAGATTAAGAAAGTTGTCCAGTCCTGTTTTTATCAGCTCAGAAATATTTTGAAGGTAGAGTCCAATATTTCATCCAAAAAAGTAGAAAAACTCATTCATGATTTTATTTCCTCCCGCCTTGACTACTGCAACTCACTATACTCCTGTCTCAACCAAAAATCAATCCACCGACTTCAGACAGTGCAAAATGCAACAGCCCGGCTTTTAACTAGAACAAAAAAAAATCCCACATCACCCCAATTTTAGCATCCCTACACTGGCTCCCTGTTGTTTTTAGGATCGATTTTAAGATACTTTTAATCACTTTTAAAGTACAACATGGACTCGCCCCTGAATACATTTCTGAGCTTTTATCCCCCCATAAACCAGGACGCAGTCTGAGATCCTCTGGCAGTGCTCTGCTTGCTGTTCCATGGTCTAGACTAAAAACTAAAGGGGACAGGGCCTTTTCTGTCAAAGCGGAATCAGACTTGCAGAGTCAGTCCATCATTTTATCTCACTACTCAAGACACACCTTTATAATAAAGCTTTTATTTTGTGTATTTATTTTAATCTTTAACGTTTTATCTCTGCTTTTACTGTCAGTTTGCTTTTATTGCTTCTTTGCTTTTATTGTGTTTGTATTGTTCTTGTGAAGCACTTTGTTACTTGTATCGAAAAGTGCTCTACAAATAAAGGTATTATTACAGTGCTCAGCCAACAACCACCTGCTAACCATCCCTTACTCAGATCAACTATTTCTTGTGTAAAATCATGACGATAGGCTTTTTCTAGCACAGTGACTCATGACTTTCTTGCTTCTGATGAAAAAATGAACTTACTAAAATACAAGGGGCGACCATTCTCTGTATTTGCACCCCCTGCAAACATTTGAATCCAATCCTTTGTCTTTGCATTGACCTGCTGTGTGGACAGTTTTTCTTCTGGTCCATACAGACCTTAGCTCTCACTTTACAAATAAAAATATGTGTCCAACTCCAATCCTCTCACTTAGCTCGACCAATAAACCTTAGCTGTCCATTCTGAGTGCCGGCATAGAGGACCACCGCCCAGTAATGTTCATCTGACCCTCCAAACTGCTCTCAGTTGGAGTGTTTTATGATTCAGGCTCCAAAATGAGCACAACTCATCTGATGCTCTGTGAGGCAATAACAAGGGAAATAATCCAAGGAACAAAACCTTCAATGAAAACATTTGACATGTAAGGATCATTGGCATCACTCTGCAGAGCCACTCCTCAGTGGAAGGCACTCCAGATCCAGAGGTACAGCCCAGAGGACTGGGCTGGGCCTGTTCTAAAAGTATCATGAACAAATTTACTGCAAGAAACATGAATAAATAAAAGTTAGAGCTGCCTTTGAACAGACGGGAATGTGCCTGCTTAATGGCTCTTTGGCTGCTCTTCCATCCTCTCTGTCTTCCTGCTGACTTCAGTGTTTCCAGCAGAAGAAAAAGATCTGATAAGAGCGCTCATCAATAACCATTACATCAGAGAGAAAATGGACTACCTGGCACACACAGGCCGACCTGAGACTTTCTTCTTCTGCATCCATTGCTATCTTTTCAACTGTGTCCTCTGTCCCTCCATTAACCTCAACATGACTTCAGTACTCTGAAATAACCTCACCTGGAACTTCATCTGACAGCTTCTAGGCATTTTTTGACTGCAGGGACTTAACCCCTGAACTATGTGCATTTCGACCGGAGGGAGGAACCAGGGTCTAGATTTAGTTCAGGGGTAGATAATCTCCCCCCTGAAAAAGCCCCTGCTAGGGGGGCAGTACTTTTCAAAGGTCCCGAGACTTTTTGGGGGCAGGGCCTGCGACACTGAACGTGTCTGATTGGTAGATTAACTGCAGTGTCCACAATAACATCACACACATCTGTGATTCACTTGATTTCTCTTTCTTTCATTAGTTTTTATTTGTTCTATCTTTTTTGTATGTGTGTGTACTTTTCAAAAGAAGGAGCTGTGATTCTCTTGATTTAGCAGCTTGTAACAGTAGTTTTCTCTCAGCCCACCGTGAATGAGTCTCTCCTCCCGGTGTTCCGCTTTTAAAAGTGACCTTGTAAACTGGAGACCTTCAGCTGAATGTGTCAGTGTTTGTGTTGATTCATTCATTGCTTTTTCCATGTTTTTTAACCACAGGCACAACATTTTGGCTTTTTTTCGTGTTTTTCTGCACAATTTCAAGTTTAAGGAAAATTAATTTTTTCCACAGGGTCAACTTTTTTGTAAAAAAAAAAAAAAAAATGTCAATTTCTTTTGTCAAATTTTCTTTCCTTTTTTTTTTTTTTTTTTTAATTTCAAAAAAAAATTCTTCAAAATGTATTTATTTTTTTATTTATTTTGTCAATTTTTATTTCAAATTTTATATTCAACATTTTTTTTTTAAATTTTTTTTTTCAAATTTTTTTTTTTCAAATTTTTGCAAAAACCGTTCACAGTCATTGTTTTTTTTTCCATCTGTGACTCACTTGATTTCTTTTTCTTTCATTAGTTTTTATTTGTTCTATCTTTTTTGTATGTGTGTGTACTTTTCAAAAGAAGAAGCTGTGATTCTCTTGATTTAGCAGCTTGTATCAGTAGTCTTCTCTCAGCCCACCGTGAATGCGTCTCTCCCGGTGTTACGGTTTTTTAAAGTGACCCTGTAAACTGGAGACCTTCAGCTGAACGTGTCAGTGTTTGTGGAGTTTACACAGCTGTTGAAACACAGAGGGAGTTCCTGGGAATGCAAACTAGTTTAGTTTTTATTAAGATTTCAAAATATCCTCATCAGATATTTAATGATGGTCTAAAGACGTTTATGAGGGATGCATCCGGCTGAAAGTCTCCAGTTAACAGGGTCGCTGTTTAAACCAGAACACCGGTCGATCTCTGCCACGGCTTTTTGAGTTGAAAAGGATTTTAAAGCCGTGTTGAAACGTCTTTGCTACTCGCGCTTATCTCCTCTCACATGTTGATTCAGTGAATCCATCTGTGATGAAATATAGCACCATCTAAAACAGCACCAGCTGAGTCTCTTCATGCTAACAGGCTAACTGTTGTGTTCATCATAATGATACCCGCCTGTCCGTCTGCTTCTATGGTGTCATCTGTGATGAATGGCATTCCTCTTTGTTTTACTGCCCTCTACTGGTCTGGTGGTGTAGTGCATTTACTTTTTTTTTCTCCAAACATCACTGACCTGATTTACACAATCTACCCGGGACTTCAGCCCGCGGTCGAAACACAGACAACAATGGGGGCACAGGAACCTTTTAGTTCAGGGGAAAGTAGTTCTGGGGGCTAAAAGACCCCGGAACTCTTGGTGGAAATGCACCGTCTGTCACACTGAGAATGCTTTAACAAACTCTCTAATATTTCACCTTAACTTCAGAATACCTTCAAGGCCTCTCTTTAGTGAGAATCAAGGACTCCAAGCTTTTGAAGAAACACTTGTCTCAAGGCCTTGTCTTGTAATGTAAGCCAACCAGAGTGGAATATGATGTTTCAAAGAGAAGCTGTGATAAGGCAAACCAGTAAGGTTCTGACACTGAGAATCAAACCTTCATTCATTTCAGAAGATGCTTTGTTATTTGTACTAATGACCTAAAAGTTTGGACACTGATGCAAATAGAAACAGCTCTCTTTTAAAGACTTTGGATCTTCTTAAAGGCAGATCTCTAGGAGATCTAGTCCACAGATCTGGTGTGGATGCAGTTGTTTGTCTTTCTCTGACTCCTCCTCAGCGTCCGACATGCTGAGAACTTATTTTTGGGCTCTGGGGAGTCAGGATGTCTGCTGGTGCAGTGGGATTGGGACATCTACACCTCCCTCGTCCCGAACCCTTTGATATCAACCTGCGAGGAATACAGAATATCTCAGCAGCATGGCAGGAAGTCTCATGAATCCAGAGAGATCACATGTCAGTGTGACACAACCTGCTAACATACACTTATTTTAGTTTCAGAGCTGCCCGGAGACAAGAGTGACGAGCTGCCTGACAGCCGCATAAGGTGAGGGTAAACACAGGGGAATCTGTTGTGGTATTAAAGGGAGGAGGGGAGTGGAGGGGTGAGGCAGCATGCATCAGGTGATGTTATTCATTGTGAACCTGTGACAAACAACTACAGGGTCAAGGGCATCTGCATCTATATCCATAATCTCTTCTTTTTTTTTCTTACTTTCTTTTTCTTCCTTTTTTTCTCTATTTTCTTTTCTTCCTCTTGTCTGCATATATATTTCTGGTTTGTGTCATGTTTGTCACAAACTGTCAAATATTAATGCAATTTATTCTTGCAGCAAAAGAAAAGAAAGAGAACCTTTTTCTTCTGTGCTTGTGACTGTGTGCATGCGACCATCACCATCCCTCTTAGAACTCTGGCCTATCTTTTATTGACAGCTAATATCATGTTCTGTAAAAGAGGGCGTGCACACCTAGGTGGGCCAAAAAATAAGAGAAAGTAAAAGAAAGACACAAAGATATACAAAGGGACAGGGAAAGAGAAGGAGAGAGATACCTAAGACACTTAGATGGAGAGGGACCATCTCACCATGACGCCAAAAAAACACCATGCGGTGATACTAATGATTAAGCAACCCTTAGTGTCCACAATCATTACTGAAGCTTGGGTCACAGAGGGTTGCCGCCGTGCTGTGTTCTATTTGTGTAACGAGACCACCACTGGTGCAGATGAAACCACTTGGGTCAGATCAGCCGAGTGGTCCACCTTGGCACCCGGGCCGCGAGAGCAGTCAGGCCGAAGGACCCAACGCGCTGCGGGAGAGCCAGGCCAGGGGACAAGCCAAGGACCCAGACCGGAAGCAAACAGGTACCGCTGGGGCACCCAGGGCGACCTCCAGGTCACCCAGCAGGAGGAAAGGAGGGCCAGGGGGGAGAGATCCCGCAGCCCCCCCAAGGAACACCCCCACAACACCGCCCCCACAGCCCCCCAAGACAGAGCCAAAGGAGCCACCAGGGCCAAGGGGGCCCAGCACCAGGAGCAAACAGCCAGGTAGCCGGGCAGGACCCGGACCACAGCCAGCCAACCGGCACGCCAGAGCTGGGGGAGGGCAGTGGGGCAGGGCCAATCCCCCCTGCCCCCCCCAGCCGGTCTGACCACTCCCCAAGCCACGCCCCCCACCCGCGACCGAGGGACCACGCCGCGGGGGGAATGGAGGGACACCCCAATGGCTGCCGGAGTAACACCCCCCCAGCTGCGCGCCACCCCACCCCCCCAAGAGGACCGCGAGGGAACCATCGGGAAATCTGGCCCCAAGGGCAACCGCGGACCAGGCCCCCGCAGCGGAGGGGACAGCAGAGGGATGGAGGGTGACGGGGACACCAGCAACCCACCCAGCCCCGATGGACCCCCAATGAGTAGGCACGATCCATACACTAAGGCCCCGCCACACCTATATCCATAAGCTCTATAGACTTCATATGAAGCAGAATCTATAAAAGGGACAGGATATCTGCTGTTAGTATCATTTCTACTCGCACACGGTCTCAGCAGATGTGTGTCTAACATGAGTCTGGTCCTGCTGGAGGTTTCTGCCTGTTAAAGGAAGTTTGTCCTTACCACTGTAACTTGTTAAATGCTGCAAAGTGCTCTGCTCATGGTGGATTAAGATGAGATCAGACTGAGTCCTGTCTGTAAGATGGGACTGGATCTGATCCTGTCTTGATGTTGGCTCTGTTTGGAAAGAGTCTGAGGAGAACGTTTGTTGTATTTGATTTATTGAATACACTGAAAGCACAGAGTTCCTGACTCTTTGTCACCAAACTAAGAGGATGACTTTTGACCCATAAGATGTTCCCAGATTTGTGGACTCTGTAGATCTGGGTCTTCTAATATGAAAAACCTTAGGGCCAGTTAGTTGACAGCCAATGTGAAATATCACGATGAAGAAAAGATCAACTTGTGTTATTGTGATGAAGGAAGAAAACAAGTCATGTCCGGGGCTATTTTCAGATCTCAGATCTTCATGTAACTTCACTGAGTCATTGGTGATTTGGTTTTTTTAGTGTACCTGAGCTCTGATCACGAGGTGTTTACTCTCGCCTCCCAACAATGGCTGAATTAGAGTCGTGCTCTGACACAAAGGCAGGGAAAAGCCTGGTTGGGATGTTGTTCATCTCCTACCTCTATCACATCCAAAGCATCTTTTAGACACAGAAAACCAATAGTGTGATGAATTATATATTACAGCATGACTCATCGTCGACTCAGCGGGCTAATGGCAACCAAAAAGACCAGATCCTGTGAGTGTGCTCTGAGTGTAAGAGAGAGGGAGACCATAGGAGACAGTGTCCGTCCTTACTTTCTGAATGTTATTAAAAACATCATGGAGACATTTCAAAATGAGAGATTTAAAGCTTGAAGGAAAGTAAGGAAATAAGTAGTGAAGTAAAACTCTGCTCCATCAGCTCCTCTGGTGACGAGTTTTCGATCATCAGCGCTGAATTAGAGCTCATTCTCTCAGCTCGTATTTACAGCAGACGATCATCACAGACGGAGGAGGAAGAACCTCTGATACATTATTTATCCTCAGCGCTAATAGCAGATTTTAAACCTCATTTATGCAGAAGAGTATTTGTTGATGCCTGATTGGGGCTTATGAAGAGCACCACACATTCACAGTTACAGTCACGGCTCGACACGCATGCAGGAATTCATGTTTGGGTTTGTCTTGGAGGAGATGGGGGAGCTTTATTGGCTGAAGGGACGGAGGGGGTTTGGACATGTTCCACAGTTAGCTGCAGAGCGATCACTGGTCTGTCTCTGAAACAGACACCAGCTTAATAAAACACTTGATATCTCTAACTTTAGTTGTCAGTGTGAGGGCGAGGAGGTGAGCCTGGGTTTTGGATTTAGAGGTGTAGAGTTTATGAAGGTCCTGAGTGTTGTGCTTCAATCCAACAGACATGCTACGAGTTAAACACCACTCTACTTCTCTGAGCGAGCACAGCATGAACCTGAGGAGGCTCACCTCTCTGTGAAATGACTCGGTGTGACCCCCCCCCCCTCTCAGGACTGACACTGAAAACACTTGTTGGGGTCTGAACAACCTCAGAACCTTCACCTTCGGGAGCAACGGTCAAATTTTGAGGCTTTCAAAAAAGCCAGCCGTCAGTCAAGACTTCCACGCAGCTGTCTGCTCAAACACTTCTGTCAGGAAACACTGTCCCTTAAAGACTTATTCATCTGCTCATGGAAAACAAACACTACATAATAAAGAAATTGTTTACCGGTCCATGAATCTTAAATCTCCAAACAAAGAAGAAAGTTTCCCTGACTGTTCCCACAGCTCTAACGTCCAGTTCCACCAGATCCGTGTCCGGTCTGTCTTTGACCTGCAGGACCTCCGGACAGCTGGAGCCATGTGACCAAGGTTTGCAGGCATGGTCATCCATGCTGTCTTTCTGGTCCTCTGAAAACCTCTGACCTGTTGACTCCAGGCCTGGCTCCGCTCATCATGACTTTGGTTTGTTGTTGTAGTTAAGTGAAATACGATCTGGTGATAACACAGAGTGTTTGATTCTGAAAATTAACCGGATGTTTTCATTTTGTTTTGGTGAAACCTGACTTCCTGTCCCGCTCCATCTGCTCTGTTGAGATTGATGCGTCGTGCTCCGGCATCCGTCACAAATAGAAGTCTCGGTTTATCTGATCTGGAGGACTCCAACCTGCCGGATCAGAGATGGAGCCTGAATGCAACCAAGTGGATCCAGTGGAAGTTAACACATTCACTAGAATAGAAACCTATCAGATCCGGTGCTGTGACGGATCGGAGACGGACCGGATATGGACCTGGTGGAATTTAGCTGTAAGAATGATCCCAAACACCCTTCAGAGGAAACTCATTTCCACCGTTTTTAATGGTTCTTTCGTTGATGACCACAGGTGAGGATTGGTCCAGGGACCAAATAAAACACCCATCAGTGCATCATGTGTATCTTCAGAATGAAATGGACCAACGTTTCAAAAATGACACTGGAGGTCCCACACCTGTATCCTTCCATGATGAGAACCTTTTCTCTACAGCCTTGACAGGCCAGAGGGAAGACCTTAAGACTCCTTGAGGTGTTGGTTGGGTCGATTGATGAGTCAAAGAAGCACAGGACTTTCACCCAGAGTGTGTTTTTTAAACTACGTTATCTTTGTAAGACAAGTCTACAACTTATTAGTACTGGTCTTGTGTATCTGATCCGGAGGACTCTGACCTGCCGGATCAGAGACGCAGCTGGAACGCAACGGAGCGGATCCAGTGGAAGTCAACACATTGACTAGAAACCTATCAGATCCAGGGCTGTGACGGATCGGAGACAGAACTCATGGATTCATTAACTTCTACATTCAGCATCTGTTCTGTTCAAACAAAGACCAGGGTTCAAACTGTCCATGACTCTTAAGTCCTGTCATGTCAGTGATATTGGCCAATGAGAGCTCAGAGTCATGAGCATAAACAAACAAAATGCTGCAAGATGGAAATATGAGACACAAGTTTGTTAAGCTTTGGCAGCAACATCCCTGCTTTACGATGCGTCATCAAGGTTGTGATCTAAACATCACGTGACTACAGACTGAAAAAAGAGAAACGGAGATACACAGCTGACGCACTTCATTCAGCAAACCTGTGAGAAACTGCTGTTAGCATGTCCAGGTGACGTCTAGCCCCGCCCCTCGTCGGTCAAGTCACGGCACACATTTCTCACTCTGTGATCGTCTAATCTGACACAGAGACAAAACATGGTGCAGTCTGACCTCGGCATGAGAGAGCAGTAGTTTGAATAATTAGAAAGCATCAACAAGCACGCAGCGGTCTGTCAGGTACTCACTCCTGAGGATGATCTGAGCTCGGCTGATCTTCTGTTGATCCTGGAGGAATCGGTGAACTCTTGTTGAAGCAGGCATGTCTGCGGACACCTATGGGGGCCTTTTACGGGGTCCTCTGTGCAGCGACTTCCCTCTTCAAGGTATCGGCCTTTTCTTCTATTTTTCAGATCCCCCTCCTTATCAATCGTTCCTCTTCTTTCTTCCTCTACCTGCGTCTCTTCTTCTTTCTTTCTCTCTGATTCCTTACTGAATATTTATCTCTCCTGCAGCGTCTGAGTCCCTTCAGTACGACCTGGCAGGCTACGTCTCCCTCCACTCATGTCCAGCTGTGTTGCAGTGTGTAGTCTGCAGCCTCTTTGCCAGCCCAGGTTTGATGCCAGAGACCATGAGCTCATCAAGATGGAGAGAAGTGGGGCAGGCGGACAGACGGGGGCTTAGTTTAGTCACGCGCTGTCCCGATGTGACGAACACAAACACATGCCAGACTGATGTGGTGCTCGGTGTGCAGGGGGCCTGCACCCCTGAATGTTTACAACATGTGGTCACCCCCCCTGACCTGAGCCTGTTTCTGAGCAGACTGTTACTATGGGACAGGGAGAAACCTTCCTCTGTGTGTCTCCTGTCCTCAGGTTTCAGCCCCTCCTCGTCCTCCCCCTAAAGATTTCATAAGATTGAGCGGCACATGGAGTCCTGTTGGCAGGGCTCCTTTTGGACTGAAAATAAATGATGATCCCCCGTTAGCAACTTTTTGCATGTTTCTGTGGAGACAAGAGACTGCCAAGTCAGAGTCTGTCTGTCCAGACAAATAGACCAGAGAGTTAGAGTCTGCTCCTCTGGCAGCAGTGCTCTGGATTCATTAGCAGCTCTGTTCAACAACACTCACTGGAGTTTAGTGAGAAGTGCTGCACTAACTGAATAACTTTGATTCTTCTCCAGCACATTTCTCAATGAAAAACATTGTACGCTCAGCTTCTCATCACTTCTTTGACTACATACACCTTCAGATTCTTTACATTCAGATGCTGTCATCAAAACACAAGATCTGACATATTTCTATCAACCAGTCTGATCAGTCGTTTACTTTGACTCTTTTTGATACAATAACAACACATTATCAATCAATGATAATCTATTAATAGATTTGATTGGCCTGTGTCAGATATAGCGTCACTCTGTGTAGCTACAGATGGTTTCAGTCACACTGACTCCATGAGAGAATAATCAACAGCATGTCATCATGTAAACAAACCTCACAGTAATGTAAACAATTGTGGGAGAACTGCGATAATTAAATAAGAAACGCTGTCACTTTTTAAAGTTTTTACAATTATGATTATTATTATTATTTTTTTTTTTTTTTTTAATTATTATTATTATCATTATTATTATTAGTAGTAGTAGTAGTATTTGTATCATAAAGTCAATCATTATGATTATTATGATTATTATGATTATTGTTATTATTATTATTATTATTATTATTATTATTATTATTATTATTATTATTATTATTATTATTATTATTATTATTCATAGTTCAGTACGACAACTCACCTTTACTTAAGATAAAGTTTAGTGCAGCATACAGTATTGTGTTTGGCATATGGGCTCCGAACCTCATTACTCAGCATACATTATTTAAATGCATACATTTAGGAGCAATGAGATAGGACTAACCCCCTCGGAGCCCGCAGGTGGATGCCGGGGAGGGGTTGGGTACAAAGTTTGCACGCAGCACTGAGCAGGACAGCAGGAGCACTTGCAAAGCAGAGGCAGAGACAGAGACGGGGAGACATGCAGCTTAAATAGACCGCCAAATGAGGATGTTGAGATCAGCTGATAGGGAGGATGATGACATGTCAGTATGACTGAGCGCAGCTCGAGTTGTTTGCCTGAACTAGCTTGCAGGCGGCGCTCCATTTATTAATATAATAATAATAATTATTATTTTTCATAGTTATTAATATAATAATTATTATTATTCATAGTTATTAATATTATTATTAATATAATTTATTATAGGCATTAGTATTAATAATATTGTTATTACTATTATAGATTGTATGAATGTTATTATTATTAAAGTTAGAGTTGTTGTTATTAATACTAGTTGCAGTTATAATAATAATAATTATTATTATTATCATAACTATCATGACTTTCATTAATCAATGTATTATAACACTTAATAATAATAATAATAATAACAATAATAATAATAACAATAATAATAATAATAATAATAATAATAATAATAATAATAATAATAATATTGATAATTCAATAGATAGTTATTATAACCTAATTATAATTAGTTTATTATAATTGTTATTATTACTATTTTATTAATGTATTACTTTTATTTATGTATATATTTTTCTAATTGTATGATGTTTACTTCAGTGTCGATGTTGTCTTTGCTGTTCAGGGTGTCACCGCTTGTTTGCACTTGTTCACTCTGAAAATAAACTATTCATTGTAAACAAACCACACTGCTGTCTGTGTGTATTAAGGGGGATAGATAATGTCCGTTACATTTGTGTCTCTGTAATAAGCAGGATCATGTTTGATGAGTCGGTTGTTATGCTAAACAGAATCTCCTCGGGGTGAGTCGAGGCCCTGTCAGGATTCTATGTCACATAAAGACACGCTTACATACATTGTCCCCTACATGTTTCTATTTCAGGTCGCTGATATCAAAGTACAGCTCCACTCTGACAGTTTCAGAGAGTTATTCTAGGAGTCTGAGTACATGAAGGAAAGAATCCCAACAACTCCTGATTATATCAGAGAATCAGCTGTTCTACTACCTGAAGAAACAGCTGATGCTCCTCGCTCTGAAACACCACACGACTACAACACCTTTGCATAGGTATTTGGCAACTTGATGAATTTATATGTCTGTTATTGTGTGTTTGATTTTAGGGGAGTAACCTTAAAGAGGATGAAGTACTCATTTCAAACATGTCAGGCAAAAACCTCATAACAGTCAGGATCTGCTGCACGCCTATGATCTCATATCAGGGAATAAACCAACATTGTTCTGTTCAATCTGAATGTTGCCAGATTAAATGTAAGTGTTTGTCCCTCCGTGCTGGATGGTGATATTTAACACTCTCACACAGACGGATAAACAGAAGCAGATTTGAATATTTGGCTCCAGGGGGGGGGGGGGGGGGGGCTGCACTTTATCCATCCCAAACAATAGAAGCTGAAATGACGCTGCTGTCACAGACTCTCCACACCAAGTGCTTCACAGAGGTCAGACCAGGACAGAGCGGTCTGTCTGACCCTTTATTACACCAGCCTGAAACCAGGACATCTGCAGCTGAGAGGGGATCATCAGTGTGAGCACGCTGGAATATTAAAGTTTGATCAAGAAGCAGGGAGAAATCTGTCCCAGCCATCAAATCCACTTTCAAATTTTCCACCCAGTACAGCTCTCTATCTGCGACTGCATCTGGTCTTCACCTCGCCCCCCCCTCCTCCTCCCTGACTGGACCTGACAGGAGAGGATTACCAGTGAAACCCCAACACAGACAGACGCCCAGCGGCCTGTGACCCATCCCCTCCCGCTCCTGATTCCAGCTCCACTTTAGCCTTTTTTGGATAAAAGAGAAACAAAGAGAAACATAGCGGGTGCCACTGGATCAGGTCCTGGTCTGAGTGTGAGCTCACCTCTTTTAAAAACACATCAGGAGGAGACCCTCCTTATGACTCGGCACATAGCGATGAATCGGGGACGATGCAACACACACATCGGGACACACTTTCCACATGTCAGCAGTCACCACGTCCACTCGCTCCCCTAGGATGGAAACTATTCTGTGCTTAGTTCAAAAGCTTACTCACACATTCCTCCATGCCTTATACAAGCACACACACACACTTACATACACACTTACACACACACCTCAATGTAAACCCTGCGTGTGCAGAAACAAAAAAACAGTCAACCAAACAGGAACAACACATGGACTGCACCGTGATTTTTACATCTCCTCTGAATCCTGAGTCTCCTGCGTTCTCTCTCCGGCTGTCAGGGCTGAAACTTCACTTCAAAGACAGAAACATAAGCAGCTGCAGCCGAAGATAAGACGAGGCCTTTATGAGAGCAAGAAATCCTTTTTATCTGCACGATGACCTCGCACATTATTGTGTGAATGTGGCAGAATCTCTCCACTCGATTAAACACGGGGGAGAGAGATCAGAGAAAAGGAAAGGTCACGGAGACAAGAGCCTTGAAAGCGTTGTTTATTTAATGATTATTATGTCCTCTCTATTTACTGCAGACACTTTATCTGTCGTATTATAAAAGGTTAACCTTTCCCCTCGGGTAGAGCTGTGTCTATAAAAAGCTTTGACTCTCTTGTGTTCTAAGTCTGTTGTTTGTTTTGAGTTTAGTGTCACAACAGAGTCCTGTACCTGTCACATGAGTCAGCGTTTCAAATAAAAGACCTACTCCTCCAAATTCAGACCATAGAGGCTTCATATTAAAACATTTCCAGATCACTTCTGTCTTTAAAGTCATGATATGGAGCTATTAGTGTTGCGCAACTATTTGTTACTGTGAAAAAGGATCCACGAACACGTACAAAGACTCACAACTGTGTTCATACTAGGGATGGGTACCTTTCACATTTGAACCGATACGGTACCGATACCCGGTACCTGGGAATCGGTACCGGTACTTAACGGTACCAATTTTCAGTACTTTTGTGTTTTTATGTAATAATAAATGTTAATTTAAAAAAACATCTCAAATTAGTTTAATTTAACATATTTATTTAATTAAACATGAAATGAACAGAAACAGGATTATATAGGTGATTAGATATATTAGCTGACACGTGCTCGTGGCGTCTAATTGCTCTTTCGTGAGTTTATCAATGAACACACGTGAACGCCTGCGGACGGGAAAAAGTCAGTTCTCCGTCTCTTTATAAGAACAGGACACACAACTTACTTGTTGGGCATTCACACACACAGGAACGGTTATAAACAGGGCAGGTAGTCGGAGCGAGAGGGTCAGTCTCAACCATAGACTGTAGAAAATAAACATAATCCTCATGAAGTTCTGCCTCGCGCTGAGTGTGCGCGCCTGTCAGCTGCAGGCTCCGTTTGGCGCGCTCCCTCACAGATGCAGAGAGCAGAGAGCAGAGACGTCCACCCGGTCAGTCTCTGACTTTATTACAGGGCGAAAGTATGGAAACTCACCTCCTCTTCCACTCCCTCACAGTCACAGGGATGCGTTCAGGTACCGAAACATGGTACCGTTTGATTTTACGTGAGTCGGTACTCGGTAGTACCGACGGAATTCCGTCGGTACCTATAAAAGTACCGAACTCGGTTCCCATCCCTAGTTCATACATCCACAAATGTGTGCCAATGAATCCACAAACTTGTACTTGTACTAGGGATGGGACATGATTTTTGAATATTCATTCACTTTGTAAAAATTCGAAGAGTTACTTTGAATATTTTCTCATTTTAAAAGTAAAATATATCATCGTTTTTACCGGTGCCTGCTTGTAATACAGTATTCCCTCCAGACGGTGGCTACAGAGCGTCTTAGAGCTGTTTGCTAACCGCATTAAGTAACAGAAGAAGAAGAATGCTAACTGCATTAAATAGCAAAAGAAGAAGAAAACAGTAGCGACAGTCGCAGTGATTTTCTCAGTTTCTTTTTTTTTTGAAGTTATATTTTTTGGCCTTTTTGCCTTTATTTGATAGGACAGCTGAAGAGAGACAGGAAATGTGGGGAGTAGTGAGCGGGGGAAGAGTTGCAGGAAATGGTCGACTGGCCGGGAATCGAACCAGCGACCCCTGCGACGAGGACTGTAGCCTCTGTATGTGGGGCACTTAGACCGCTAGGCCACCAGCGCCCCAATTTTCTCAGTTTCTGAATCTCACACTACTACACATTTATTTCCAGAGACTGAGCATGACTGTAAAATGTAAAACACACACGCCACGCTGTGTCACAGAACCAACATAAAGATGGAGATAGATGCTGTCAGTGCCCGCTACTAGCAGCACCTCATCCTGCTGCTGGTTAACCCGACTGCCACACAAACGGGCTGTTAGTTGGACAGGTGTGTGTGTGTTTGTGTGTGTTTATGTGTGTGTGGGGGGGTGATTATCTGAATAATCGTTGAATAGATGCCAATGATTATAGAATAGTGTTTTGTCTTGAAATGCCCATCCCTAACTTGTACAGAGATCTACAAAGATATATGATTGATCCACAAATGCATACACAAATCCACAAACATGTGTAAAGATCTGCAAATGTTTCCTTTCAACTGCACATCTTAAGACTCATTTGCATACTTGATTATTAATGGCTTCAAAGTCTTAATAGTCCAAATCTTTTTGCTCCAAGACCTGAAAGTACAGACTAGTCATCACTTACGACTGAGTCAGCCTCTCACTTGGCTGTCAGTCTACACGTGTCCTTGCTACAGTCCTGCCGCGTGAGATCCATAAATGCTTAAAAAAGACACTTGGGTGAGGCAACGGTTTTAATACCCTGAACTCAGGCTCACAGGCCAGGCTACACATCAGATATACCACCAATCCACAATAGCACCCACTAGTTACAATGTTACAATGTCATTTAGCAGACCCTTTTATCCAAGGTGACGTACATACGAGAACAAGAACAACACAAGCAAAGATCTAGACAAGAGGAAACAAGATCAGTACGGGTAACAAAGTGCTTCAAGTCCATTTGGGTGCAGGTACTGCCAAGCAATGTAAAGGCAATGCACAAAATTAAGTAAGGATTTTTTTTTTTTTTTATTAATAAAATAAGGAACATCTACAATGAAGCAACCAAAC
Organism: Notolabrus celidotus; assembly: GCF_009762535.1. NCBI lineage: Eukaryota > Metazoa > Chordata > Actinopteri > Labriformes > Labridae > Notolabrus > Notolabrus celidotus. The sequence continues at coordinate 33,671,006 of NC_048284.1, read as the reverse complement.
AATTTAAGACCTTCCATCATCAACAATTAACTCGTCATCACCACAATGAATTAGTGGCACCCACTAAGCGGCAGTACCCACATTTGTGTATGTATGAACACAGTTGTGGATCATGCATTTGTTGATCCTTTTACACAGTTACAAATAGTTTTGCAACAGCAATAGCTCCATATCATAGCGCCTTTGTTATTGACTGTATCATTTAATCAGATGAAGACTTTCATGTAGCTGCAGAGTGAAGTCTGCAGCAGCTCAGCTGGTCGACACCAAGGACCCATCAAAGATGATCTGAGGGACAGTGATGGTTAAAGTTACTCTGAGTGTTTCTCCTACTTCAGATCACTATGTGTGTTTTTGAGAGAAGACCCGAACAGATACGAAACCTTGATCCTGAACAGCACCTGCATGAATGAGGATCCATGGAAACAGTCTGCCATGACTGTGCTTTGTCTCGTTCCATTTAGCTGCCTGCCCGCCCCGCTGAGGCCAACTGTGGTTCTGTGCTTTACGATTTATGTCTCCATTGATTATGGAGCTGGTCCTGGTCAGTGTGAACGCTGCCCGGATTAGATCACTAATATCTGCTGCTGGTCCAGAGCACTTAAGATAAAAGCTTGGGTCCTTCTTGGACTCCACAAACGTCTTCTTACTGCAGGAGAGCCACAGAATACATCAACAGATAGATTCTGCTAATGGACATTAAAAGAGACTGCCAAGTGCTGATTGGTGTATCGAGCAGGGTTTATAAATACATTACAAAGAGCACCGTCTGGATCTCTCTGTGCTGTACGTGTCTAATGAGTTCACTGTTGTTTGGATCAGCTGCAGCATAAATAAGAGCTGAGTGATTGATTCTGTGTTTTATTATACTACTTCATTAAGCATTAATCCAGCGGTCTGTGATACGGAGCAGGGTTTAGGGTTCAGGGTACAAGATGTGTGTGGAGTTAACTTTGGGTTTCTCCTTCTTCTCTGAGCTCTGTGGTTCACACACCTTTAAAAAGAAACTAATGTCACAACTTTGAACCCTGCTGCTATCATCACCACCACTCATGGTTTAACTTTCTTTGGAGAGATCACTAACCTAAAGTTTCTCTCACCTGCTCCACTCCTTCATCATATTTTAACGGTCAGGATCCAAGATGTAAATGTCCGTAGCCTGCTGATTTAGCATGCTAACCAAAACTAGCATTTTAGCAACATTGCTTAGATGCTAACCAAAGCTAATGTTTTAGCCACATTGTTTTGATGTTAACTGAAGCTAACGTTTTAGCCACATTGTTTTGATGTTAACTGAAGCTAAGAATTTTACCTCACCTTACAGTCTATGGCAGGGGTGTCAAACATGCGGCCCGCGGGCCAAAACCGTCCCGCCAGAGGTTCCAATCCGGCCCGCGGAACGACATCGCAAAGTGAAATAATTACAGAGAAAACCTGAACTCCTGCAAACTGTTGATGCTGGAGCTCAGTGGTCCAAAATAATTTAATTTAACAATTTTATTACCTACCTTTTACTGTAATATTGATTTAAATGTTGCTTTATTATTATTTTACTAATTTTAACTGTTATATTATTCTATTTGTATGTATTTATTCATTCATTTATTTAATTTTATTTATCTACTCAGTTTTATTGATATTTTTAGCCTTAGTTTTATTTTTCAACTCTTATCCTTACCTTTTAAATCTATTTATTTTAACTATTTTTATTCTTAATTTTGATGCTTTAACTTATTTTAATTACACATATTTTATTTTGGTGTGCATTAGTCTCTATTTTATTTTATTTTATGCTGTTCTTATTTTTAATTTGTATTCTTATTAGTTTTATTATTATTATCATTATTATTATCTTCCCCTAATATGTCTTGCCTTTGTTTCATTTCTGCTTCTTTCTTGTTTTTCAATCGCTGTAAAGCACTTTGGGTTGCATTTTATTTGTATGAAAAGTGCTATATAAATAAAGCTTGATTGATTGATTGAAAATAGTCACCTTTACCTTCTTCATTATTATCATCTATCTGTTCTTTTGATGTAAACATTACACTCTGTGTCAGGTGAATGGGTAACCTGTTTGTTTGGTGTGTTCGCAGCAGGTCTCAGGGCTTAAAGAGTAAAATATTCGGCCCACTATGAGACTCATCATGGTGAAAAATACAGCAGCTGTTTTTGTAGAAAGATAATTCATTAAATGTGAACATTTTCAGAATGTACTTTTACTTTTTTGCACTAAAACAAAGGGAAACATTTAGAGTTGTCCTTCTCTATAGGTTATTATGTCATGATTTTGCTGGTTCGGTCCACCTCAGATCAACTTGGGCTGTATGTGACCCCTGAACTGAAATGCGTTTGACACCCCTGGTCTATGGTGTCAACAAGCAGAAGCTAAATGTGTCTGAACTCTTTTCTGTGGATTGATTTGACATGACGTGTGATCAGTTTGTCTCTGGTGTTACTCATGTTAGTGAAAGTTAATAATAACCATTGTCAAGGGGTTTGACCAATCAGAATCAAGCATTTTACACAACCTGAAGGTCAGAGCCTTTCTTATGGCTTTGAATCATATTTGTCTTTATCAGCTCCACACCTCTCCATTCTGCAGCTGAGATCAAACATCAGAAACTAAACGCTGCAGGAATAAATCAGAGCGACAAATCGCCTCTCAATCTCATTAGTCAGGGAGGCGGAGCCAAAGATACCCGAGGATATGTTTCACTCACAGGCCTCAGTGAGACCACGGCACATTACAAACGATCACAAAAGCTTCCGCACGAAACAGATCACCACATCCGACACATGGAGGTCTGAAATGAGCGATCGGGTTTCAACCCTTCTTCATGAGGCAGGGTTTAAACACCCACTGAGTGAGTGATGGAGGGTGAAGTCCGCGTGTCGGGAGGATTGTCAGGTCCACAGATGACTGTGACTGGAACAGGCGCCAGAGAGGGCAGCTGTCAGGACAGAAATACAGAAGCACAACAGAGGGGTGAAAGGGGAAACCCTGTCGTCTTCCTCTGCCTTCTGTATGCAGCTCACTGTGCCGCTGAGAGGGGAAGGAGCAGAGAGAGGAGGACAGGAAGGCTGTGTGTGAGGAAGAGAGGGGGCTCAGGAGGAGAGGATAGAAGGGAGGTACTGGAGATGAGGGAGAGGAAGGGGAATCAATAATGAAGATTAGACGGGAAGTGCTAGAGGCAGAGTTTGTTCAGTTGTTCATTAGTCCGACTCTTCTTCTGGCCCCTCTCAATCAGCGCTGTCACTTTACAAATCAGCAGAGCTCCTGTCTGTGACTCAGAGCGCTCAGCCGTGAGTCACAGAGCGTCACTTCCTGCTTTAGAAACATTCTAAAGTCAAAGAGACGATCAAAACCTCCGTCAGGATATCAGGATCCAAGACGTTCAGCACCTGAGCAGCTCAGAGCTGAATACAGATGTACAGTGATAGGATGTAAACCTCTGAATTACAGAGGTTTACATCCTATCACACTCACACTCACACTCACACACACACTCACACACACACCTCGTAGCACTATTAACAAAATGAAGCGCATCACTATCAGGTTAATTAGAGGATGGAATTAGGGAGTGATGAGAGGCATGGCTTAGAAAGGGAGGGAGGGGTGATAAAACAGGAGATGAGATAAGGAAAGAGGAAAGATGAAGGGAAGGGGGAGGAGAGGAGTGGAGAAGAGGAGAGGAGAGGAGAGGAGAGAGGAGGATGAGAGAAGAGGAGAGAGGAGAGGACAGGAGAGGATGAAGGGGAGGAGCAGGGTGAGGAGAGGAGCTAAGGAAAGAGGAAAGGAGAGGCTTTAGATGAGGAGAGGAGAGGAGATTAGGAAAGAGAAGAGGAGACAAGAGGAGAGGAGAGAATGAGAGAGGAAAGGAGAGAAGGAGAGGGGAGGAGAGGATTAGAGGACAGGAGAGGAGGAGAGGGGAGGAAAGGAGAGGAGGAGAGGATGTTAATTAGAGGATGGGATTAGGGAGTGAGGAGAGGCATGGTTTAGGGAGGTAGGGATGGAGAGGAGAGGAGAGGAGAGAAGAGAAGAGGATGATGGGGAGGAGCAGGGTGAGGAGAGGAGATAAGGAAAGAGGAGAGGAGAGAAGAGGAGAGCAGAGGAGAGGAGAGGAAAAGAGAGGAGAGGAGAGGAGAGGAGAGGAGAGGAGAGGAGAGGATGAAGGGGAGGAGCAGGGTGAGGAGAGGAGCTAAGGAAAGAGGAAAGGAGAGGCTTTAGATGAGGAGAGGAGAGGAGATTAGGAAAGAGAAGAGGAGACAAGAGGAGAGGAGAGAATGAGAGAGGAAAGGAGAGAAGGAGAGGGGAGGAGAGGATTAGAGGACAGGAGAGGAGGAGAGGGGAGGAAAGGAGAGGAGGAGAGGATGTTAATTAGAGGATGGGATTAGGGAGTGAGGAGAGGCATGGTTTAGGGAGGTAGGGATGGAGAGGAGAGGAGAGGAGAGGAGAGAAGAGAAGAGGATGATGGGGAGGAGCAGGGTGAGGAGAGGAGATAAGGAAAGAGGAGAGGAGAGAAGAGGAGAGCAGAGGAGAGGAGAGGAAAAGAGAGGAGAGGAGAGGAGAGGAGAGGAGAGGAGAGGAGAGGAGAGGAGAGGAGAGGAGAGGAGAGGAGAGGAGAGGAGAGGAGAGGAGAGGAGAGGAGAGGAGAGAAGAGGAGAGAAGAGAAGAGGATGATGGGGAGGAGCAGGGTGAGGAGAGGAGATAAGGAAAGAGGAGAGGAGAGGTTTTAGAGGAGGAGAGGAGAGGAGATTAGGAAAGAGAAGAGGAGACAAGAAGAGAGGAGAGAATGAGAGAGGAAAGGAGAGAAGGAGAGGGGAGGAGAGGATTAGAGGACAGGAGAGGAGGAGAGGGAAGGAAAGGAGAGGAGGAGAGGAGGTTAATTAGAGGATGGGATTAGGGAGTGAGGAGAGGAGAGGAGAGGAGAGGAGAGGAGAGGAGAGGAGAGGAGAGGAGAGGAGAGGAGAGGAGAGGAGAGGAGAGGAGAGGAGAGGAGAGGAGAGGAGAGGAGAGGAGAGGAGAGGATGGGATTAGGGAGTGATGAGAGGCATGGCTTATGGCGGTAGGGATGGAGAGGAGAGGAGAGGAGAGGAGAGGAGAGGAGAGGAGAGGAGAGGAGAGGAGAGGAGAGGAGAGGAGAGGAGAGGAGAGGAGAGGAGAGGAGAGGAGAGGAAAGGACATAAGACAGGAGTAGATGAGAGAATTAGAGGAGAGGAGGGGAGAGAATGAGTGGAGAAGAGAGGTGATAGGATAAGAGAAGAGAAGGAGAGGGGAGGAGATAAAGAATGAGGAGAGACAAGGAGAAACAAATGAGGAGAGGAGGATGTTGGAGGAGAAGTTTCTGTTTATTCTTTGCTGGATAAAATTGAGGCGCCAGCAGCAGATCGTGGTCACTGAACATCGGCTTCAATTTAGGGTTCAAATCTGAGAAGAAAGAAACTGAAGATCTGGACTAATCACAGTAACAAAGCACCCTCTCTCTCCCTCTCTCTCCTCCCCTCCTCCATCTCGTCCCCTCCAGCAGGACGGCAAATGTAGATCCACAGCCTGACACAGCTCCATAATGAGAGCATGTTCCAGCTGACCAAGGTCACGGTGCAACACACACACACACACACACACACACACACACACACACACACACACACACACACACACACACACACACTGTATACTTGATTCTCAGAGAGTGAACCAGCAGCCTCCTGTTGCCTCCACATTAGTTTAAGGTCTAATAAAGGACTGGGTTGAGTTTGAGTCTGTGTGCGGAGCTGTGATGAATTAAAGATGACATTTCACTGCAATTAGAGTTTCTGGTAAGCCCATTAGTAACTCTTGTTCTCTTGAAAACATTTTTATTGTTGACATGTGTTTTTAATTACCCTGAGTCTTTCAGGAGTGTTCCCCCGGGGTAGAGCTTCCTGTCTCTGCACAGAGGAGCTTTCAAAGCAGCTTCACTCCAAGCTGCAGCTCTGATTTCAAGCTCAGTTATCAGATGAAACTCCAAAGATGCCTGGAGTTTATGCCTGACCTCATGTTGTTCTGTTAAAACCTGAAACCTTCATTCACACGCAGGGAGAAGATCAATTAGGTGTTGCTTTTTCTGGAGGAGATTTAAACTGATTTGTCCTTAAATGTAACATAAGTTGCGTCCTCATTGGAAAATGACCTGATATCTAACAATGCTTATATTTGAGGTACTCCTTATTTAATCTGTGAGGTAACCCTGTCCTGCTAACCACGGTCAAAGCAAATACTAAGGATGATAAACCAACTGGCTGCAAAGTAAACTTCATCAGATGAGACTGTAGACTGCAGAGGAGCAAGGGGTTAGCAAATGTGAAGCTGTCTGAGCTAAAGGACTCTCTCACAGTCCGTGGTGGACAAAGACGTCTTCATGACTTCAGTCAGAGTATAGATCCTCCTGGTCAAACTTTACTCCAATACAAGTGAAAGTTGTTCAGTCAGATTCTGACTTGAGTTAAAGTCCTGGAGTAATTTTAAAAATACTGAAGTATTCAAAGTACTTTTTAAAATATCTCTAAACGTATTTTCACAAATCATGACTTCCACATCTAAAGAGTCTACCATGAAATCTAAACTAAGTTACTACAAGCACAGACAAGTTTACAATGTTCCTCTGGAATCAAAGCAGTGTGTTAGCTCCAGACCTCCACATGCTGTCTCAGGTTAGATGCTGATGTTTTGGAGGCTGTGATGAAGTTTGTGTGGTAAACAGATCAGAGATTTACAACAATACAAACAATCATTATTTATTTCAAAAGCTCAAACGTGGGTTTAAAATATGGCCGTGGTGCTCAGGTAGAGAATCATCATCCTTCTCAGTCATAGCCATCATCACCACGACTAAATGAACGCACTGATCTGAAGAACGTTTGATCTACGCTCAACCCAGGTACGGCTACACCACTGAGACAAACCAAACACAAGGACACCAACAGTTTACGGTCTTTGGGATCTGATTTCAGAAAAGAAGACTCATCAGCTGACTTCAAAGATAAAGTAGAGAGTAACTAGAGCACTGATAGAAATGTAGAGGAGTCAAAAGGATGATATTTGTCTTTAAATGGAGTAAAAGTGATAAGTTCACCAGAAAATAATACTCAAGTAAAGTACAGGTACTCAAAACATGTACTTAATCAAATTTACTTTGTGACTGTCCACCACCGCCTGCATGTCAGAGGCTGCAGAAGTGGAACAAAATGAACAGGGGCTCCTAAAAACAAGGATCCTTCTCAACACCACAGCATGTACCCTGTGGGTGGTGTAGCCAACAACTTCTATGCACGACTAAAAAAGGGGACTCTACCTGTCAGAGTCAGAGTCCGTCCCAAGGAAACCCTGTTTTAAGTCCTGGGTCTACTGCCTGGTGCACACACACAACATCTCCAGGAACCCTCCCTGAAAGTATACTTGTATCTCTGATTACACGTCCAGCTCTGAAAGCCAGAGACACTCCTTTATGCAGAGGGAAGCAGACCTACCTGCGTCCTGGGAGTTGAGCACCTCCAGAGCGTGCATCATGGCACTGGCAAATACGTTGGCGTCCTCCTTGCTGCCAAAGTTGAGGCCGTAGACCTGTCGGGCATCCCGCCACTGGTGGAAGGTCTGCGTGGCCTGGTTGTACTTCAGCCCCTTGGGAATGGCACAGTTTATCACCACCTGGAGACAGTTATGTTGGGAGAAGAGAAGAAACATTCATGACTGATAGGACGGATAGAAATGTAGAGCAAGATAAGACGTATTTTTAAAAGCTACTGATAGCACCATTCTGTCTGCTCCTGAAGAGCTGTGTCTGAAGTCCCCCAATGAGACTGCATGTTTCAGGCCGATCTGAGGTTTACAGCTTGTTAGCACAAATACAGACATAAAACAAAGCAGTCCCTGTCAATCCATCACCCTGTCAGTCCTGATGCTCCCTCTGTGCACCTGCTGCCAAGCTCCGGAGCTGTCACAACCACAAAGATGATTCAAGCTTGACACCCCAACCTCATTAGACTCAAAGAGACCACAGAGCCCTGCAGCCATTACGAGGTGAAAGGCCACCTGCACTTGCTTGTAAAGGGACTTTATGATCCACTCGCTCTAAGTTTCAGGCACTTTGGATGCTGACATTGTGGGGTTTTGGCATCCAGGGTGCTTGGTCAAACATAAACACCTGAAGCAGCTCTGCTCAGAGTGACTGAGACAGAGAAGTGAGAGCTTCAGAGTAGGGCTGGGCGATAATTCCATAACGATAATTATCGTGATGTAATTTTTCTCAACAGAAATATAATAAATGTTCAATAAAAAGTTTGAAATATTTAAACCTGTAATTATACCCCCCAACCAGAGTTTTAGTCACATTTTAGTCTTTTCAGCCCTTTATAGTTGTAGTCTAGTTTTAGTCCAAGGAAACTCAAAACATTTTAGTCTTTGATCTTTGCTGAAACATCTCCACTCTTTAAATAATTCATGTAGTCGATCAGATATCGGTATCAGGGTTATACCAAGTGTTCAAATCGTCAACATTTCACTCCTTTAACACTTTTACTTGTGTAATATCTTAAGTTAAATAATTCAGCCTGTCCCTGCTAAAAATCCAAAGGAAACATTCTTGATGTGACCACTGTGACTGTATTTAGATTCTCTTGATTCACAGAAAAATGCCATGAAAGGACTGTATTGCACATTTACAACAGTCCTTGAATGCACCTGCAGTAACAGGCACACTGGACAGTCAGTTCACGGCACTCTGAAATACATCTTCATCTTTGATGACAAGGAGTTGATCAAAACTTACTAAACGTGTCTGATGTTTCACCAAACTGGATTAAATCAAGCTCTACATGCAGAGCTTTTTAACGGCGGCAAAAACGTCAAACATCAAATATTAAACAGACGTCTCCCGGTTGTGTCTTGGTCACTAACGCACACTGGGGTAATCCTCAATGAAGATGAGACAGATGCATGGAGGTGAGGAGAGCTGGTTCATAAAACACACCTGCTGCAGGTAGAGACCAAGCTAACACTGAGCCCCTCAGATAATAACTCAGCCTGTCACAGGAAGTCATCACGCCATCTTTAAAGACACACAGCGGGGGAAACATGGATTCTTAACGTCCGACGGTCCGCCACTAATGTTTTCGTCTCGTCATCGTCTCGTCAACGAAATCAAAACATACGTTAGTCAGAGTTTTTATTATCAGTGATACACTTTAGCTTGTCGTAGTCTGGTTTTCATCATGAAAAAATGAGTCGTTGACATTTATCATCATAATTCTCGTTAACGAAATCAACACTGCCCCCAACCACTGGAAAGAAATGGGCGCTAATGAGCCTTAAACACTAGTTGCCACCCAATAGAAGATAGAAGGAGAAGACTGCATTGAACAGCCAATCATGTCGCAGGGTGAGAAGTAGGCGTGGCTTAAAGACGCTTGGAGCAGAATGTAAACGGAGCCGAAAGAAGCGACAGTGACAAGCAAGAAAACGTACACATCTTCCTTACCTAGCAGCGTCAGAAATGATGGATTCAAGAAGCTGATCAGAAAACTAAGATACAAGCTAACAAACTGTCAGAAGCAAAAATCTGACTTTAAATTCAATGAAGTAATGATTTGATATTAATCCTGATAATTATCGATATCGACTGATGTGAAATATTGTCTTGTGATAACATCGTTTTCAATATCGCCCAGCTCTACTTCAGAGCCATCAGAGCTTTAAGTGACCTGCCTCTTTCAATATCTGCTCTCTACATACACAAACTACAAACATTGAAGGAGACTGAATCATGGATGATAAATGATCACCCTTCATCTTTATTTGATAAAAATTAGACACCCTGAAAAGATGCGTTATGGGGTTTAATCTCATAATCACTGTGTCATCTCATGTCCAAACTCAGAAGAGACCGGATCTAACAGATCCCCCTGCAGGGCCCTGCTGTGTGAAGCTTATCTTACAGGGCCACTGCTTTGTCAAGATTTCAGAGGATTACACTGTAATGAGACCAGCTCGAGAAAATCTAACATTTTCTCTGCTTTGGCCAATAAACAGCTCTTAAGCCTGTAACTGTTCTCATAGTTTAACCAAAACAAGGTCTAGTTCTGCTGCTGGCAACATTTATTTGAACCCAGCAAGAACTAATCTGGTGTCGATTTCTGTGCTTGTTATAATGCGCCTGTGGCAGGGGGGAAGGGATCTGCATAAGCGTTCTTTATTGTTGAAGGACTGGCTGATAAAACAAGCAGCCTGCAAATGTGGGAAGAAATGGAGCTGTTGTAGCGCTCGATGCTTATTGTAGGTGGCAGTGAATAAAACAACACAGAGGAGATGTGCATATTATTATCACAGTGGCACACAAACTGACAATCAGCCTGAAGCTCTGAGAGTGCACTGCTAACACAAACACAGCCGGTGCAAACACTCACTCCTTCTCCGCTCTCTGCAACTCTTCATTCAATAAGCTGATAACATCACACTTCACATTCTTTAATTCTATATCATTATTTATAGAGAAAGTGTGCCGGTATGAAAATAAAATGAGAAGCGGTAATCATAATAAGGGCTTTGGGACTTTTTGAACCCCCAAACTGAAATAATAGGACCTGTATTTGAGACAGGCTTCTATTGGAGACAGGCCTTTATTACTAATTCACTCCTGTTTATAAGTACATTTCTTTTTTAATCATTGTCTCTCCTCTGTGTTTACACATTATTAACACCACAGTTCCACTCTGCTGTTTCCTAACTGGTGTTCATGTGTAGTGAGCAAGATTTTTATCGTTAATGAAAACTAACGGAATAACGAAAACATCCACACTTTACCTGCTAGCAGAGCGTCCACACTTTACCTGCTAGCAGAGCGTCCTCACTTTACCTGCTAGCAGAGCGTCCTCACTTTACCTACTAGCAGAGCGTCCACACTTTACCTGCTAGCAGAGCGTCCACACTTTACCTGCTAGCAGAGCGTCCACACTTTACCTGCTAGCAGAGCGTCCTCACTTTACCTACTAGCAGAGCGTCCACACTTTACCTGCTAGCAGAGCGTCCTCACTTTACCTGCTAGCAGAGCGTCCACACTTTACCTGCTAGCAGAGCGTCCACACTTTACCTGCTAGCAGAGCGTATACACTTTACCTGCTAGCAGAGCGTCCCCACACTTTACCTGCTAGCAGAGCGTATGCACTTTACCTGCTAGCAGAGCATCCGCACTTTACCTGCTAGCAGAGCGTCCACACTTTACCTGCTAGCAGAGCGTCCTCACTTTACCTGCTAGCAGAGCATCCTCACTTTACCTGCTAGCAGAGCGTCCACACTTTACCTGCTAGCAGAGCATCTGCACTTTACCTGCTAGCAGAGCGTCCAAACTATACCTGCTAGCAGAGTGTACACACTTTACCTACTAGCAGAGCTTCCACACTTTACCTGCTAGCAGAGCGTCCACACTTTACCTGCTAGCAGAGCGTCCACACTTTACCTGCTAGCAGAGCGTCCACACTTTACCTGCTAGCAGAGCGTCCACACTTTACCAGCTAGCAGAGCGTCCACACTTTACCTGCTAGCAGAGCGTATACACTTTACCTGCTAGCAGAGCGTCCACACTTTACCTGCTAGCAGAGCGTATACACTTTACCTGCTAGCAGAGCGTCCACACTTTACCTGCTAGCAGAGCGTCCACACTTTACCTGCTAGCAGAGCGTATACACTTTACCTGCTAGCAGAGCGTCCACACTTTACCTGCTAGCAGAGCGTATACACTTTACCTGCTAGCAGAGCGTCCACACTTTACCTGCTAGCAGAGCGTCCACACTTTACCTGCTAGCAGAGCGTCCACACTTTACCTGCTAGCAGAGCGTCCACACTTTACCAGCTAGCAGAGCGTCCACACTTTACCTGCTAGCAGAGCGTATACACTTTACCTGCTAGCAGAGCGTCCACACTTTACCTGCTAGCAGAGCGTATACACTTTACCTGCTAGCAGAGCGTCCACACTTTACCTGCTAGCAGAGCGTATACACTTTACCTGCTAGCAGAGCGTCCCCACACTTTACCTGCTAGCAGAGCGTCCACACTTTACCTGCTAGCAGAGCGTCCACACTTTACCTGATAGCAGAGCGTCCACACTTTACCTGCTAGCAGAGCGTCCACACTTTACCTGATAGCAAAGCGTCCACACTATACCTGCTAGCAGAGCGTATACACTTTACCTGCTAGCAGAGTGTCCACACTTTACCTGCTAGCAGAGCGTATACACTTTACCTGCTAGCAGATCATCCACACTTTACCTGCTAGCAGAGCGTCCACACTTTACCTGCTAGCAGAGCGTCCTCACTTTACCTGCTAGCAGAGCGTCCTCACTTTACCTGCTAGCAGAGCATACACACTTTACCTGCTAGCAGAGCGTCCACACTTTACCTGCTAGCAGAGCGTCCTCACTTTACCTGCTAGCAGAGCGTCCACACTTTAACTGCTAGCAGAGCGTCCACACTTTACCTGCTAGCAGAGCGTCCACACTTTAACTGCTAGCAGAGCGTCCACACTTTTCCTGCTAGCAGAGCGTCCTCACTTCACCTGCTAGCAGGACATTAATGACAGCGAAAGGCTGGAGAAAGTGTCAGAGCCCCATTTGGGATTACTTTGAATATGACTGTGTCTCTGATAGGAGGAAGTGCCTTGCAGTGGAAGGTGATAAAATATGCGGAACATTTCTCAAGGGGAAAAAATCCAACTAAAACTTAGACTGAAACTAATACTGAAACTAAAACTAGCAAACCTGCTTTAAAAACAAATTAAAACTGAACTGAGATTGAAAAGAAAAAGTCAAAACGAAATAAAAATAAAAACTAATGAAAAATGCAAAACTATAATAACCTTGGTAGTGAGGGAAACCCCTTTCCAAAGGTCACTATACTGTGTGTCCCTTACTGGCATGATTATTTTCTGTGAATTGATTTGACATGATGTGTGATCAGATTGTCTCTGGTGTAGATCATGTTAGTGAAAGTTAGCGTAGATTTTAAATTCAGCACTTTCAGAGGTAAGTTTTGGACTTTTCTACATTTCACTTAGCATGAGTTACTGAGCACAAATGAAAGTAAAAAGCGTTCCATCAACTGTGACTGCCTGCAGACCGGATGACGTCTACCACCACGGGTGAGCTAACATACAGCAGAGGAGAGAATTACATCAAGAAAGGCTTTGGTGAAGTTGGAAAAATATAAAAGCACGACAAGTTTCTAAATATAGCTCGGTACACAGCGAGCTGTAACCTCAGTTTCATCAGCTCGAGCTGTGCCACGATGCTCCTCCAGCTCAGGTCACAGAAAGTCTCTGTCCCTGGAGTGTTCAAAGGGTTACCGTCTACGAAGTGCAACACTGACAAAAGATGCTGCAGAAATATTCACTTCACATTGGAAAGGCAAACACATAAATGGTCTTCTGATGGTTTGAATAAATCAGTTATTTTGATGGAATATACTGTTACATTATTTGAGGGTCAAAGCCTCCTTTTCTCCCCCATGGGTTAAAAGTTACTTCATGTACATTTCAAATGAAGTACTTTTTATTATTCTGCTGAGGTAAAGTTTTACTGAGTGACTGTACTTGCACTAACGTATAATATCTCTAGAGACTGCAACACACTGTAGCTGACAGGAGAGACATCTGAGGGCAGTTCTCTCACTCTCTCTCTTCCTCTTGGTCTGGAGACGCTTTACAGAACCAAAGAATGAACAGGTTAGAAGAGGATTAGTGAGGAGAGACTGCCCACTTCTTGATCATGTATGGCATCCTGACTGACAGTGAAAATAAACTGGATTACACAGATATAATCTGCTTCATCATCACTGAGTTTATCAGCGTTCAGTGCTGTAGAATCTGTAGATTTTCTCTCCAGGCGTTCCTGAGAAGTAGAGTTCATAGAAAAGTGAAGAATGGACGAGTGAAGCTCAAACACGATGTCTCTGGGAGGAGCTGTCTCTGAGCCGAGGCACAAAGACAGCATGGTGACTGATTGAATCGGTGTGTGAAACTGAGAGTTGACTACCAGAAGACTCTGATCCTATTGAGGAAGCCAAAACTACAAACCGCACTGTAGTACTCCAGGAGGCTTCTGAGGCTAATGATCTATCATCATCCTCCTCCTCCATCAGAGGAGAAACACACACACTGTATGTTCACAAATTCTATGAGATTACATTGATTGATAAAAGCTGTAACACTTCATCATGGCCTTGATGATGATGATAGTGAAATTAATTAATTGAAGTGCTAACTGCTACATTAAATGTGATAATGATTTAAAGGGAAAACATAAATATCATGGTGATGATGAAAGAAGTTAATTTGATTATTTCAATATTACTAATGATTTTCATTTTGTTGTTTTTACTTGTTAATTAATTTTTTTGTAATGTTTTCTTTAAAAATGGTTGTTAATGATAATAATAATAACATTATAATAATTATTATTTATTTAATTGTATTATTTTCATTATTTAATTTATTATTCCTATTTTAATTTATTATTTATTTTCTTGTATTTATTATTATTTAAATTTCTGTTTTTTTAATGTTTTCTTTAAAAATTGTTGTTAATAATAATAATAATAATATATTATTAGTATTGTCATTATTATTATTTTATTTTTTTTATTATTATTTCTATTTTTAATGTATTATTATTATTTTTTTGATGTTTTATTTAACAATTTCTGTTAATGAGAATAATAATATGATTCTGATTCTGATCATTATTATGATTCTGATTATGATCATTATTATGATTCTGATTCTGATCATTCTGATTATGATTCTTATCATTATTTATTTATTTTTATAGTAAAGTAGTTTTTCCTTTGGACACAAATCAAAGGCCGATAGTGAGGAGTTTAATCTGACCCTGAACGCAGCTCTTCAACATGTGGCTCTTATGGGACTTTTACCGCTTTCATCCACTCACCTGATGATCCTGGATCTTGCGCCCCACCACACGGAAGGCATTGTTGCCTGTGTGGTGGTAGATGTGGACTCTGCTGAAGCCCGTGGATCCTCCGGCTGGGACCCACTTTTTATTGGCATCATCGTACACCATGACAGCGGCTCGCGCCTGGCAGATACTCTGTTCACTGCAGGGACACAGAGACAAGAGACAGAGAGTCATTAGCTGTGGCGTCTCTACAGAGAGACTACCTGATCTGAGGATCAAACACAGGAGGCCGTCTTTGAGAGCATGCAGACTCGCAGAGCTTGGTCACAACTTCTGATTTCTCCAGTGCTTGTTTGTGATTTCCTCTTTGAGGTACCCGAACACATGTCGTATCAAAGGCAGAAGCCTGAGGGTTCCCTTCAGCTCTGATACCTGATCGTAAGAGGACCCCCTGCACGTCTGTCATTATTTCTTACCGCACTGGTCTGTAAGGTCTTTCTCCAAACACCATATATTGGTGCTGTCAGCCAGTCAGACTACTCAGTGCCTTAATTAATATGAATTTATTGTGTCTTTCATTCAGTGCACTATGGTCTGGACTGACTCCCTGTCTGATCAGGATGCAGACCTTGGTCAGTGTTTGAGCGGCCCTGGTCTACAGATAGCTATTAATAGCAAACAGGCACATACAGTGGGTTCATGTTAGATCTAATTCAGACACGATCAGCCCTGCAGCACCAAACTAATTGAATCTGCTTCATGGGTGGCTAGCTGTATTTCCTATCTGACACTTCATAACTACACGGAGAGTTCAGCAACATAACTTGTAATTGAATCTGGACACCACAGCTGTTCGCCTTGTGTTCAAAGGGACAGCACAGCAATTAAGTACTGCTCTGCCATGATGCTGGAGGACTAACATTATCCATTAAAGCAAGACTGACTCTTTCAAATGCTGTGATTGGTTGATCCAAAAAAAGATAGTGTGTAGTATTTAAATGTACAGTGAGTAGTATTTAAAGGTACAGTGTGTAGTATTTAAAGGTACAGTGAGTAGTATTTAAAGGTACAGTGTGTAGTATTTAAAGGTACAGTGAGTAGTATTTAAAGGTACAGTGAGTAGTATTTGAAGGTACAGTGTGAGTATTTGAAGATACAGTGTGTAGTATTTAAATGTACAGTGTGTAGTATTTGAAGGTACAGTGTGTAGTATTTAAAGGTACAGTGTGTAGTATTTAAAGGTGCAGGGTGTAGTATTCAAAGGTGCAGTGTGTAGTATTCAAAGGTACAGTGTGTAGTATTAAGAGGTACAGTGTGTAGTATTTAAAGGTGCAGTGTGTAATATTTAAAGGTACAGTGTGTAGTATTTAAAGGTGCAGGGTGTAGTATTCAAAGGTGCAGTGTGTAGTATTCAAAGGTACAGTGTGTAGTATTAAGAGGTACAGTGTGTAGTATTTAAAGGTGCAGTGTGTAGTATTTAAAGGTACAGTGTGTAGTATTTAAAGGTGCAGGGTGTAGTATTTAAATGTGCAGTGTGAGTATTTAAAGGTACAGTGTGTAGTATTTAAAGGTGCAGTGTGTAGTATTTAGAGGTACAGTGTGTAGTATTTAAAGGTGCAGGGTGTAGTATTTAAAGGTACAGTGTGTAGTATTTAGAGGTACAATGTGTAGTATTTAAAGGTACAGTGTGTAGTATTTAAAGGTACAGTGTGTAGTATTCAAAGGTACATTGTGTAGTATTTAGAGGTACAGTGTGTAGTATTTAAATGTGCAGTGTGAGTATTTAAAGGTACAGTGTGTAGTATTTAAAGGTGCAGTGTGTAGTATTTAGAGGTACAGTGTGTAGTATTTAGAGGTACAGTGTGTAGTATTTAGAGGTACAGTGTGTAGTATTTAAATGTACAGTGTGTAGTATTTAAAGGTTCAGTGTGTAGTATTTAAAGGTACAGTGTGTAGTATATAAAGGTGCAGTGTGTAGTATATAAAGGTGCAGTGTGTAGTATTTAAAGGTACAGTGTGTAGTATTTAAAGGTACAGTGCTTCTTCAGGTTGTACTCTATCCCTTCTCCTGCTGACAGGTAAAGTGACCTTAATGTGAAAAGTGGCAGAGAAGCCTTTTATCTGTTATCATATCAAACTCTACAGCGCTCCTGTTTGAGTGGAAGTGACAGAGCACAGGGAGGGAAACACTCAATTGTTCATCGCATGACTGAAACTTAGAATACCAGAGAAGAACAAAAGAGAGAAACAGATGAATTTCTGTAAATCACTGCCAGACTGACGAGCTGAAAGTGAGAGGGGACCACAGAGGCAGAGGAGGAGGAGACTGAGACGCAGTGAGTGTGAAAGATGGAGAGAATGACGGGCAGAAATCGCTTGAGGGAATGAAGAGAGAGTGAAAATGGGGTGCAAAGAGCTGTAGAGGGAGTTGATTCACGTCTGCTGAGACAGACACCTTGTGTTTTTAAAAGAGAGACATGCATTACAGCAGGTGGACAGACGCCTCTGAGCTGCTTTCACTGTCTCACTCAGATTCAGACTACTTCCTAAAGGCAGAATCCTTTATCATACACACACACACACACACACACACACACACACACACACACACACACACACACACACACACACACACACACACACACACACACACACACACACACACACACACACACACACACACACACACACACACAGTAAGCTTTTCACACCTCTGTTAATGTACCCCATTATGTCAACAGAAGCTGAAGCGTGTTAACACTCTGCAGCAGCTGATGAATTTACATTATGATTGAATGTGTTCGTTCTCCTACACTCTGCATTAACAGTGAACACATCAGCACTCTGTAACTGTGTGCGGAAACAAACGGAGCGGTAACAGAGAGCAGAATAGAAATGAAGGTGTGATATTTTATTCATGACTTTCGGCTCCAGCTGAGGATTTTAATATTTTTCCTCCAGAATTTATTCAACTCTACATCATTTTAAAAACAGATTTAAAAACATCTGAGGCTCAGAGCAGCAGCTTCATGCAGGAAGAACTGGACTGCATCATACTTTTCATCTAACACAAACCTTCAGTGTGTGTCGTACGACCATGAGGAGAGACCTTTAGATGTGTTTGGTTCTATAAGATCATGCTAGGCTGTCCAACAAAGGAGACAGAATGAGGTGGAGTCAGCAACATATGAGCGGTCACACACATGAACAGTCTGCCATGAGCAGGTTGTCACATTTTACAATCTCAGAATAGACTATGACATCAGAATAAACATGGAGTCAACCCATAATTCAACTAAAATCATCCCAGCTGTGTTGAGAGGGGTCTAGCTGCAGACCTCTTCAGTGAAGCACCTCCACAGTCAGGACAGGAAGTGATGTAATTTGTTGTAGTGATTACATCTGGAGACAACAGTAGGTGACTATTCTTAAGTTTCCAAAACAGCAGAACAATAAGATCTTCTTTAGCTTTGTGTTGGGTTCTTGTGGTGACGGGTTAGATAGTTGTTTGGGTTCTCTCTGTGTTCTTGATGTTTGATCTTAATTGTTGGTGAAGCTTTTTCTGCAGTAGGGTTCTTATGTTTTGTTCCTATGTATGCCCTGCTGTCTGTCGAGCACTTTGTAAACCCTTGTTTTCAAAAGATCCTATACAAACAAAGTTGTTATTAACATTATTATTATAATTACTATTACTATTATTATCATTATTATTTTTATTATTATTATTATTACTATTACTATTCATATTCCTATTATTATTCCTATTATTATTATTGTAACTATTATTACTATTATTATCATTATTAGTATTTTAATTATTATTTGTTAGTATTATTGCTATAACAATTATTATTATAACAATTATTATAATTATTATAACTATTATTACTATTGTTATTATCATTATTGCCATTATTACTATTATCATTATTATTATTACTATTATTATAACTTTTTTTTTCAAGTTATATTTTGGGGCATTTTTGCCTTTAATGGACAGGACAGCTGAAGAGAGACAGGAAATGTGGGGAGTGGAGAGTGGGGGATGACATGCAGTGAATGGTCGACCAGCCGGTAGTCGAACCGGCGACCTCTGCGATGAGGACTATAGCCTCTAAACATGGGACACTTAGACCCCTAGGCCACCAGCACCCCACTATTATTATAACTATTAGTACTATTATTTGTATTATTATTATTTATATTATCATTAGTATCTCATTAATATAATTATTATTAGTTTTATTATCACTATTATTACTATTATAACTAGTATTTGTTATTATTATTATTATGGACTAAACTTACATTTGTTCATTTTCACAGCTTCAATTATTTTAGACTTTAATCAAGCCACTGAATGTGACACCGGTATGATGTATGTCATTTTTAAGTTCTATTTTTTGGGGCTTTTACACCTTTATTTTATAGAGGAGGGGATAGTGGATAGTGTAGGAAACTTGGAGAGAGTGGGGGAATGACATGCAGGCAGGGGGCCGCAGGTTGGATTTGAACCGGGGCCACCTGCTACAAGGGGCGCGCAACTTAACCATGAGGCTAAGTCCGCGCCCCATGTTGTCATTTCAGAATAGTTACACGAATGTTAGCATTAGCTGCGCTACATGAACATTAGCATAAGCTCCGTATGGTTCATGGAGGTGAAGCCTTCTTTCCTGTAAGCATGCTGTTTATTGATCTTGGTTAAGAGGTTTGAAGTCTTGCTTCGTTGTACACCCCCAGGTCTGCTGGTTCATCATTATCATAAACACTGAAGTCCATCAAGCTGTGACCTACATGACCACGGTGAGGTACTAGGTGTGAAGCATGAGCTACTACACTAAGGTCATGTGTGCTGATTCATTAAACTAACAGTCCATGTCTTCGTCCTCAGTACTACGTTTGTGTTTGTTCAACTGGTAAAAACACTCCTGAATCTTCAAACCCTTACAAGGGAATATTATAAAAGAAATCTCCCAGCCTCTCTCAGTTTGAAAGTCTCGTTTTGAACTGTTGAGCTCTGAAACCAGACATTTGGAAACAATGATGCTGACACCACATTCCTGCACTGACTTTGTCTCATTAGTCACAACATGTCCAGCTCTGGATTGTAATGTCCCTCATGGGAGCCTTTTCCATGAAGGAGACTACTGATCACGAGCCTGACTGTTCCAGGGCAGGACCATCGTTGATCGTCTGTACGTGCACGCCTAATGGAAGTGACCGGTCCACCTTAATGATTTAAATACTGTTCTTAAATGAAAGTGTAGAGCTGAAGAAAGGAAGCTGAACCTCTTCCTGTTCCTTAAAGGAGCTTTAAAGGTGCTGCTCTTGAATCAGACAGAGCCGTTCTGTGTCTCTCAAACAACACACTGAGCTGGTCTCTTGATTGCGTGCACCAATCAGAAGCGTCCTTTAAAGATCATCTTCATGTGGGGAGAACTAATGATTGCTGGGCTGCATTTTTTGTGGATTGTGGTAACTTGGTTTGGTCCAATGTTTAAAACTTAGACCTTTACCGCAGTGTGCCTGTTTTTCTATAAAATACATCCACACACACGCACACTTCCTGTCTGCACATTTTTGTGTCGTGACTCTGCTCTTAATTGCGTGATTATAAGTGTGCGTGTTTGAGCTGCAGGCCCCGATGGTTCACTTGTTTATAATGCTGAGAGCTGAAACCCAGAGGACTCTGTTCCCGAGAGTTTGAGAGGAAGAAAATGTGACCAAAAGAACAAAATCAAACAACATGCGACGTGAGGAGAACATGCCCTTAAAACACATCTGTGGAGCTCACAGTGAAGCAGACGTGACTCAGGAGCTTACTGTTACTGAACAACTTTGACATTCGTGTTTTTGTTCTGGAGCCCAAACATCACAGTGGAAAGAGAGAGAGTACAATCACGCTCCATCCACGGCAATCAGATTACTGCACATTAACTGATGCTGCACCGTCGCCCCTTTGTCTTTGCAGCTACTTCAGAGATGTCAGACAGAAATGTGGATCTCCACTCGTTAAGTGCTCGCCTGGTGTAATCTAGTCCTGTTGACCCTCCTAATCTGCTTGTTAACCCTTACAGTGAGCATGCCAGCTGCTATCTTCGTCCTCCTCCTCGTCTCTCCAGAGTCAGCTCTGCTTCCTGACAAAGCCTGTTCCATCAGCAGAGCTCGCATGGAGTCGTTTTTGACATGTGACGGCATATTAACACGGGTAGAAAATCCATTTTGACTATAAAGAGGAGGAGCAGAGTCTGCGGTAACATACTTTTGTTCATAAATGGATTTTCACCCGGTGCTGGTTTATTGGAACGGTACAGTTGTCACATTATGTTCCCTAATCAAGCTATTGAGCTTTTGCATGTGACGTCACAATTTCCTCCCACCACCGTCTGGATGGCAAAAGAGATGTGTTAATGCATGTAATAACCTGGCTCTCTAACTGATCTTCCCGTTGTGTAAGATGCTTGATTCTGATTGGTCAAAACCCCTTGACAATGGTTATTAACTTTCACTTACATGATTAACACCAGAGACAAACTGATCACACGTCATGTCCAATCAATCCACAGAAAAGAGTTCAGACACATTTAGCTTCTGCTTGTTGACACCATAGACCGTAAGGTGAGGGGGAACAGCCGGATGCATCCCTCATAAACGTCTTTAGACCATCATTAAATATCTGATGAGGATATTTTGAAATCTTAATAAAAACTAAACCAGATGGATTCACTGAATCAACACGTGAGAGGAGATAAGCACGAGTAGCAAAGACGTTTCAACACGGCTTTAAAATCCTTTTGAACTCAAAAAGCCGTGGCAGAGATCGGCCGGTGTTTTGGTTTAAACAGCGACCCTGTTAACTGGAGACTTTCAGCCGGATGCATCCCTCATAAACGTCTTTAGACGATCATTAAATATCTGATGAGGATATTTTGAAATCTTAATAAAAACTAAACTAGTTTGCATTCCCAGGAACTCCCTCTGTGTTTCAACAGCTGTGTAAACTCCACAAACACTGACACGTTCAGCTGAAGGTCTCCAGTTTACAGGGTCGATTTTAAAACCGGAACACCGGGAGAGACTCATTCACGGTGGGCTGAGAGAAGACTACTGTTACAAGCTGCTAAATCAATCACAGCTTCTTCTTTTGAAAAGTACACACACATACAAAAAAGATAGAACAAATAAAAACTAATGAAAGAAAGAGAAATCAAGAGAATCACAGATGTGTGTGATGTTATTGTGGACGGAGGGCGGAATAAAAACACTGAGGTTAATCTACCAATCAGACATGATCAGCATTGCAGACCCTGCCCCCCGAAAGTCTCGGGACCTTTGAAAAGAACTACCCCCCTAACAGGGGCTTTTTAGGGGGAGATTAACTACCCCTGAACTAAATTTAGACCCTGGTTCCTGTAACAAAAGAATTTCCCCCAATGGGGGACCAATAAAGTATATCTTATCTTAAACACTTGGTTGGAAGTGGCCAATGACCTAAGCTGCACATGTGAATGTACTGCATACCGTTTGAAGCAGACTTAGTGTTGAGAAGAATAATTTAAAAAAGACAGGAAGACAGAGTTATCGTTTAATCACCGTTTAAATAAATGTAATGAAGGATGTGTCAATCTGTTTTTATAAATGAAACATCTTTAAGTTTTAATGACAGTCAGCTGTTAAAGATAAACTCACTGATATCTACAATTAAAAAATGCAACGAGGAAGAAGGTCCAAGATCTGAACAAGTGAGAAATATGTTTCATTATTTATGTTTAATTCCAATTTCTACAACTCAAAATTAGAATATGGATATCCACACACACACACACACACACACACACACACACACACACACACACACACACACTCTCACACACACACACACACGCACGCTCACACAGGAGACTTGGATCTGACGAGAATAGAAATGTAAAATGGGATGTGAGATGAGAATATTTTCATCCTCTTCATTAATGTTAATGAGGCTCTGAGTGAGGAACGGTCCTGACTTCAAAGAGGACCAGAACAGCTCCAGGGGCCGCACACACAGCCGTGATGTCACTTCCTGCTCGGGTGTACAGAGAGCCACAGAGGAGGAGAGAGGAGATGCCAACACACTGAGACGTGTGGAAGCTAACGATGAGTTTGAGACTCTTCTAAGTTCTGATGTTTACATGTTTACTCCGGAGCCTCACAGAGATCTGACTGTATCAAACTCACAACAACAACAGTGGTACCAGAGAGAGAACCCCATGCTGCTGACCGGCTCAAGTTACATAAGGTCTGATTCGTCTAAAAATAGACATCACTAAAACTGAAAACCTCGTTCCTTGTGTGTGTCAAAACCGATTACAGTGACCAGAGGGACCGATGTATAACACGCCTCCTTCTGAGAGGGATGCTGAGAATCACTGTGACTGTGAAACTGTGAATCGATGATAAAACGGTAATACAGGACGAACAGATCTTCTCTAATTAGCAGACTCAGGGGACGGAGAGTAAAGGACGTGCATCTTCCTCTTCTAGTGCGCATGCACCAACCGTGCATGCAGCCTGTTAGAGTCGCTCCTCTTCGTTCATTCTTCTTTCTGATTTGTCTTCTCTTTCTTCATCAAACCTTTTCTGATTTTTCTCTGGCAGTTTGTTGAAGTTGTGACCTCTTTTAACCTTCCGTTGGTGAGAGTTGTCGACTGTTTTTCACGATTAAATCACCAACTTTAACTTTTACTCGCATTACTGTTCCCCGAAAACCCCGCTTTGTTTTGTTTTTACTCAGCTGGTTGAGCTGAAGCCGGCCGGCTCGTCGGCTTTGTTCCTGCAGAAATCTGGAGATTTAGGACTCATAGAGGCAGAGGAGGCATAGAGCTACGAGGAGGAGAGCTGGTATAAGGAGACGGAGGTTTATGGAGAGGAGATAGAAGCCATGTCTCTCCTCTCTCACCATGGGCAACGTGAGATCTCTGGATAATAAGATGGACGAGCAAACAGGACTAGCCAGGAGTCAGACGGAGTTTCAGGAATGTAGCATGGTGTGCTTCATAGAAACGTGGCTGCATCAGGATATTCCAGACCACAACGTCTCCACTGACGGCTTCCAGACTGTCCGGGCGGACCGGGATATCAGCAAGAGCGTTGTGGGCCTCCGACCATATTATCTGCACAGGGAGATCTCACATGTCATACTGGTAGCTGTTTACATCCCCCCTCTGCCAACCTGACTACGGCGTCCAACGTTCTCAACGCTGCCATAGCCAGACTCCAGACAGACCACCAGTGCCCTCTTCCTGATCTCCAGACAGATCACCAGAGTGCCCTCTTCCTGATCTCCAGACAGATCACCAGAGTACCTTCTTCCTGATCTCCAGACAGACCACAAGAGTGCCCTCTTCCTGATCTCCAGACAGACCACCTGAGTGCCTTCTTCCTGATCTCCAGACAGACCACCAGAGTGCCCTCTTCTTGATCTCCAGACAGACCACCAGAGTGCCCTCTTCCTGATCTCCAGACAGACCACCAGAGTGCCCTCTTCCTGATCTCCAGACAGACCACCAGAGTGCCCTCTTCTTGATCTCCTGACAGACCACCAGAGTGCCCTCTTCTTGATCTCCTGACAGACCACCAGAGTGCCCTCTTCTTGATCTCCAGACAGACCACCAGAGTGCCCTCTTCCTAATCTCCAGACAGACCACCAGAGTGCCCTCTTCTTGATCTCCAGACAGACCACCAGAGTGCCCTCTTCCTGATCTCCAGACAGACCCCCAGAGTGCCCTCTTCCTGATCTCCAGACAGACCACAAGAGTGCCCTCTTCCTGATCTCCAGACAGACCACCAGAGTGCCCTCTTCCTGATCTCCAGACAGACCACCAGAGTGCCCTCTTCCTGATCTCCAGACAGACCACCAGTGCCCTCTTCCTGATCTCCAGACAGATCACCAGAGTACCTTCTTCCTGATCTCCAGACAGACCACCAGAGTGCCCTCTTCCTGATCTCTAGACAGACCACCAGAGTGCCCTCTTCCTGATCTCTAGACAGACCACCAGAGTGCCCTCTTCCTGATCTCCAGACAGACCACCAGAGTGCCCTCTTCCTGATCTTTAGACAGACCACCAGAGTGCCCTCTTCCTGATCTCCAGGGACTTCAACCATGTATTTATTTTCTACAGAGCTTATTTTTTCTTCTGTACATACTTTTATTATCATTATTTTCACTGTATTGTATTTATATCTCATTAATTACTTCTTCTAATTAATAATATTTGATATTCTTACTTATTTTGTATAGGAGCGACTGTAATGACTGAATTTCCCCCCGGGATAAACAAAGTATTTCTGACTCTGATTTCCTGTGAGAGACAATCCTTCTGTTTGGGTAAGTTTCCCCAAAGTGATGAGGAGATCTCTGTCCTTGCCCAGCTCCGTGCTTTGACTTTGGTCTGTGATAAGAATAGACGCTGTAGTACCTGAGTCACTGCAGAGGTATTTCTTTCTCTAAATGTCTCCGTCCTTCTCAGCTGACTCACTCTCTCCAGTTTGCCCTTTTTCAGCATGAACTCATCCGACTATGGACTGACACTTCTTCACGCTGGGGGAGGATGATAAATCCTCAGAGCTGAAGACACATGTGAGGAGAGAGATGTAGAAATGCTGGACTGAGCTGACCTAAAGCTGGGTGGGGGAGTCCCCGCTAACACAAGGAGGAGAGGAAACACATGTTTACTGGAAGTGAGGGATGAAGTAAAGTTTGTTTAGGAAGGAGTGCAGCTGGACTTGGACACATGGAAGGAGTTTTACCATCAAGGAAGTGATCTATGTTTCTCTGCACTGACTGGCCCTCCTTCACTTCCGCTTCGATCTCTCCCCTCCATTGATCAGCGATCACTTGTGGCGTGGCGTCAGAGTAAGCAGAGAGCTTCATATGGAAGTGATCAGGGCGGGCGGGGAGGAACACAGAGGCCCCACAGACGGGAGAAAGTCCCTGATGCAGGTACTGTGCCAGGACAGGAAGTGGATTCCAAGAGGGCTCAATAGATCAGCAGAGGTTTTTCATTTCTTTCAGAGTGTTCAGAAAACTGTTCTCACTTCAAATCTGCATTTTCAGCCTCTAAAGAAAACACAATGGGTGCTCTGTCAACGTAGCGTTCTCCTCATTCCTGATATCTCCCTCTCTACTGTCCTGAAGACATGAAGTAACAACCTCTGCAACACACGACAAGGGCTGCAGCCAAACTCCACAGCCTGCTGAGCTCTGACTGTTCCTCAATGAGTGAAGAAAAAACAAGTTATCAAAGTCAAAGAAATGTTTGAATTCATGCAAAACAAGGGTGTTAACGATGAAAAAGTTTCTATTGATTTTAAATGAATTCTTAATTTTAGTTATGCTCTAAAGTTAAACAAAGTCTGATGGAATTGGGGTTGCAAAATTCCGGGAATTTTCAAAGTTAGAAACTTTCCATGGGAATTAACGAGAATTTATGGGAATAAACGGGAATAAACCAGGAAATTACTAAATTGAAGGTTGGCTCTAAATAAGGAACATAAATATAGTCAGTCAAAATGTATGTTAGCATAATCCTGACTAAAACAACCAGATTTCATGAAAGTACAGTTGAATATCTATGCTATTCCTCAATCACATGCACATAGCACACTGCTTACTGCAGGGCTATTGAGACCATTAGATAGATATCATGACAGAGTTTCCTCAGTTCACCAACAACTGTTGTTGTTGTTGTATCATTATTATTATTATTATTATTATTATTATTATTATTATTATTATTATTATTGTTGTTGTTTTTATTGTTATTATTATCATCATTATTGTTGTTGTTTTTACTATTATTATTATTATTATTATTATTATTATTATTATTATTATTATTATTATTATCATTATTATTATTATTATTATTTCTATTATTATTATTATTATTATTATTATTATTATCATTATTATTATTATTATTTCTATTATTATTATCATTATTGTTGTTGTTGTTTTTACTATTATAACTATTATCATCATCATTAATGTTATTATTATTATTATTATTATTCTTGTTTTTATTATAATTATTATTATTATTATTACTGTTTTTATTATTATTATCATTATTATTGTTGTTGTTGTTGTTTTTCCTATTATAACTATTATTATTATTATTATTATCATTATTATTATTATTATTATTATTATTATTATTATTATTATTATTGTTGTTGTTCTTGTTTTTCCTATTATAACTATTATTATTATTATTATTATTATTATTATCATTATTATTATTATTATTATTATTATTATTATTATTATTATTATTGTTTTTATTATTATTATTATCATTATTATTGTTGTTGTGGTTTTTCCTATTATAACTATTATTATTATTATTATTATTATTATTATTATTATTATTATTATTATTATCATTATTATTATTATTATTATTATTATTATTATTATTATTATTATTATTATTATTATTATAACTATATAACAATTATTATATAAAAAATATTATTAATATCTCATTATTATTATTATTATTATTATGCCTGACTTCCTGTCAAGTTTGGTCTTTTTTATGCATATTGACCCATGCTGGGCCTGGGCTCCATCGAAAATAGACTTGAAGCGTATCTCTGGTGGAGCGGCCCGGGGCCACGCTCCGGAGACGGAGCTGAGACGAGAGTGCACCCTGTGGATGCTAGAGCATTGACTAGAATGGAACGTATCGGTTGCGACGTGCGCGCCTTAACGCAACGCCACGCATCCTGTGGGCTTAAGTCTTTAAAGCTTAGTCCAAATGTTAGCTTTGAGTTTTAGCCTCTTTCCTTTAGAGTGAATAAAACCTGCTTAATGTCATATTTGAGGTGACACGAGCAGAACGAGCTATTTCATAAAGAAGTAATAAACCATGGTCTGTGTGTCTGTGTAGATCTGAACAGACCAATCAGAGCTTAGAGTCATGAATACACTCAGCTGGTCATCTCACACTGACACTGATCTTCAGTCCCACATTCCTTCACTGAACTCTCTGTCACCTCTCTTTCCTACTGTGCTCCCTTTATATACAGCCACGCACTGAACCATCACCCTGGCAACAAAGCCTTAAAGGGGCGGAGCTTCATCCAAGGAAGAGGAAGGGTGAGGAGAAGACCAGAGCAGGGGTCTAGAGGATCACAGGTGAGCCCACTTCTACCTGTTTATCACTCATTTATGTGCAAGTGTTTGCACTGAGGTGTCTTCTAAACACTATAAACACACACACACACACGTTTCACCGTGGAGCCGTGAGAAAATACCCTCTACTCACACACACACATGAGTCATCCTCTCAGCAGATGGTGGGAGGGAGAAGACAGGCCGGTGTGTGACATGAAAGCAGCAGAAACACCTGAGGTGTGACAAAGGAACCATCGCCACTAGTGGATATATATAATGCAGCAGAGCCCACAGTGATAGATAGAGAGAGAGAGAGTTTGTGTGTGTGTGTGTGTGTGTGTGTGTGTGTGTGTGTGTGTGTGTGTGTGTGTGTGTGTGTGTGTGTGTGTGTGTGTGTGTGTGTGTGTGTGTGTGTGTGTGTGTGTGTGTGTGTGTGTGTGTGTGTGTGTGTGTCAGATGAACAGTCATTTAGAGATGGAGTAATGATGAGTCTCTCAGTGTGATCCGGAGCCTCAGTGTGGTCATTAGCTCCAGCAGGATGTGCAGACTCGGTCTCTCAGGGATTTCTCTACACCTTCACTCTCAGACTCTCACACTGGGACTAAAACAACAACCTACTACAGCATGTTATTAATGAGGAGCTCATCAGGGGCAGTCACATGGAGGGTACATGTCAGTTTTTATGACTGCTATACAAACGGTCTCTCCTTCACTGTACTCACACTTACATAAGAGCGAGTTGTGTGCAGTTACATAAGTCTCAGAGCGTCTTCCCTCCTGGAATATAAACTGACAACCTTTTACTTTCAATGCACTCTGCTTCTTTCTATATATTCCACTCATTCAGGTGTGAACAGGTAACTGCTGGCTGTAACTTAATAATGCTCTACCTGGATGTGAAGGAGCACAGGTGTCAGATGTCACCTTGTGGCACGGCGTGGTTTGTCAGTATGTTGATCTAGTAACTGGTCGATAAAGTTGTATGTAGGCCGTGTCTGTTTAAACTGACATATAACCACTCCACCAGAGCAACTGGTCCTGAATGTTTCTTCTTCTTCTGCTAGTTACTGCAGTTAGCATTCTTCTTCTTCTGTTACTTAATGCGGTTAGCAAACAGCTTTAAGACGCTCTGGCGGGAATACTGTATTACAACCAGGAACCAGTAGAAACGATGATAAATTGTACTTTTAAAATGAGAAAATATTCAACGTAACTCTTTGATTTTTACTAAGTGCACGAATATTTGAATATTCAAACAAATACAAGCATTATACCTGCAGACTGTGATCCCGTGTCAAGTCATGATAAATACTTCATGCTCAGTTTCACCTGTTTTCTGACTGATCTACTACAACTACCCACATTTCTGTATTAAGGCCTAGGAAATAACATCCCTTATACTAATTAGCAATCAGTATCATTTAGGGGTGCAACGCATCAAAAAACTCACTGTTCGGATCGGATCACGGTTTTGAGTCACGGATCATTTTTCGGATCAGCAAAAAGAAAAAAAAAAAAAAGACAAATATAACTTTGTCCTCCATTTATTTTGTAAAACACTTTTAAACTTTTGCCAATAAAATAAAAACAAGATTCAACTGAAAATGTACTGCTTGTGCAAAGCACCCTATCTGTGGGCCCAGTCCTGCCTCATTCACTGCATTTCATGGCATGGCAAGTGAAGGAGCAGAGGAACTTCAAAAGTTTTACTCCATTCTTCTTTCAATCACTGATTTTCACCGTCCACTTTTCTTTGAGCTGCAAACTGAACACACAGTTTTCGTGCATTCTAGGGTCCTACAGCTGGCAAAGTGCCAATATGTGAACTGCTCCATAAACCAAAGTGAAAGTTAAAAATTTCACTCACAGCATTGGACTCCAAGTGACCCAGTCACAGCCTGTCTGCGTATCGTTGGCATGGAGACAAATCCCGGTAAACATGCGGTGACTCGACCAAAACACAGAGTGAAGGAATAACAGTTCGGGGGCCACAAATAGGCGGCCGGATGCGGCCCGCGGGCCGTGTATTGACGGCCTCTGGTCTAGTGGGTGCGCGACGGAATTTCATAACGTGGCTCAAGCACATTCAGCATTCACTGTATTTCACAGGGAGACCAAAATGCTCCCATACATGTGACTTAAGAGATGCAGGAGGGTTTTCAAGTTCCTCTGCTCCTTCACTTGCCATGACTACTGCTGCGCTTGATGAGTGAGAGTGGATTGAACATGCGGTCATCACGTGAACACGCGCAATTTTTTTCATCAACCGATCCTCGGACCACGTCCGTGCCGAACCGTGGAGAGGCATCCGTATGGATCACGGATCAACGATGATCCGTTGCACCACTAGTATCATTATCCCAAAGATTTTCTTTAAAATAATAAAAAATAAAAAATGAACTTTTTGCTCAAACTGATTGACATGTTTGAAGCTCATGAACTTTATAAGAATGTTTCAGGGATTTCTCATTAATAAATACACAATAACACCATTCATTACCCGGCTCTCTTACTGATCTTCAGTCTGTGTAAGATGCTTGATTCTGATTGTTCAAAACCCCTTGACAACGGTTATTAACTTTCACCAACATGAGCAACACCAGAGACAAACTGATCACACGTCATGTCAAATCAATCCACAGAAAAGAGTTCAGACACATTTAGCTTCTGCTTGTTGACACCATAGACCGTAAAGTGAGGGGAAACCGTTAGCTTCAGTTAGCATCATAACAATGTAGCTAAACTGTTAGCTTCAGTTAGCATGCTAAATCAGCAGGCTACAGATGTTTTCATATTGGATCCTGTCCATCAATATGATGAAGGAGCGGAGCAGGTGAGAGAAACTTTAGGTTAGTGATCTCTCCAAAGAAAGTTAAACCATGAGCGGTGGTGATGATAGCAGCAGGGTTCAAAGTTGTGACATTAGTTTCTTTTTAAAGGTGTGTGAACCACAGAGCTCAGAGAAGAAGGAGAGCTGAATGAGGACAGTTTCATGTTCAATCCACCACAACAGGCAGAGAAGAATCCATCACCATGGAACGATCACTGACGAGGAATCACTGGGACTATTTGTCAGGATTTTATTCCCCATAACCAACAACCTTTTTTCTACACAAACAGGGCGTTTACAGCACTCAGCCTAACCCAGCCTCTACATACCCTACAGTGGTGTTGCATTAATGTTCTGTTGTTCTGTCTCAGTCGCCTTACACAGGACATGATGGTGTACAACATTATTGCCAGATAATTACCATGGACCACCGACCGGCCTCTTCCATCACACGGCTTGTTTAAGGAGCAGTTGAGCCCGTTTCACAGAATCCATTTGGATTCAATTAAGTCTGAGCAGCTCACTCACAGAAACCATTAGTGGGCTGGAGAGGTAGATCCCACCAGGAACCATCCACAGGTGGCTTCCCCTCTCACTGCCTTTAATGACTCTGCCCTTTTCAACCTGAACACTGGGATGAGCCCATGGAGAGCAGGGTAGGAAACCCCTAAAGATGCATTTCCACCAAGAGTTCCAGGGTCTTTTAGCCCCAAGAACTACTTTACCCTGAACTAAAAGGTTCCTGTGCCCCCATTGTTGTCTGCGTTTCGACCGTGGGCTGAAGTCCCGGGTAGATTGTGTAAATCAGGTCAGTGACATATGGAGGAAAACAAAGTAAATGCACTACACCACCAGACCAGTAGAGGGCAGTAACACAAAGAGGAATGCCATTCATCACAGATGACACCATAGAAGCAGATGGACAGGCAGGTATAATTATGAGCAACACAACAGTTAGCCTGTTAGCATGAAGAGACTCAGCTGGTCTGTTTTAGATGGTGCTATATTTCATCACAGATGGATTCACTGAATCAACACGTGAGAGGAGATAAGCACGAGTTGCAAAGACGTTTCAACACGGCTTTAAAATCCTTTTGAACTCAAAAAGCCGTGGCAGAGATCAGGCGGTGTTTTGGTTTAAACAGCGACCCTGTTAACTGGAGACTCTCAGCCGGATGCATCCCTCATAAACGTCTTTAGACGATCATTAAATATCTGATGAGGATATTTTGAAATCTTAATAAAAACTAAACTAGTTTGCATTCCCAGGAACTCCCTCTGTGTTTCAACAGCTGTGTAAACTCCACAAACACTGACACGTTCAGCTGAAGGTCTCCAGTTTACAGGGTCACTTTTAAAACCGTAACACCGGGAGAGACGCATTCACGGTGGGCTGAGAGAAGACTACTGTTACAAGCTGCTAAATCAAGAGAATCACAGCTTCTTCTTTTGAAAAGTACACACACATACAAAAAAGATAGAACAAATCAAAACTAATGAAAGAAAGAGAAATCAAGAGAATCACAGATGTGTGTGATGTTATTGTGGACGGAGGGAGGAATAAAAACACTGAGATTAATCTACCAATCAGACACGTTCAGCATTGCAGGCCCCGCCCCCTGAAAGTCCCGGGACCATGGAAAAGTACTACCCCCCTAGCAGGGGGGTAAAGTCCATAGTTCAGGGGTTAAGTTCCTGCAGTCGAAAACACCTTATACGTGTAAAAATGAGGTTTTAGACACATTTAGGAGACTTCTATTGATGACTTGTTAGTATGAAACTCAGCAGGACTATTTGGAGTGGTTTCAAGAGGAGATGCAGGTTTCACCGTGTGGAAGCTCTTTGGATGGAGTAAGGTACGCAGAGAAAACACAGAATCACACCTGCGATCACGGAGACGTGACTAATATCCTTTAACTCTGGACAGAAATAGCACACTGATAACATGGTGTTTGCAGAGGCTTATGAGTTTTCAAGCGCCCCCTGTAAAAACAGACTTCCCTCTGCAGTCACAAGAGTGTGAATGTGCTTGTTAGCATGTGTGTGCATCAAACCGTGCATAGCCACACAGCCACAAAGGTGAACCGCAGGGTGTTTCAGGGTCCAGGGTGCACACTGTTGTGTTAACTGGAGGCCTGGCGCTTTTTACAAGAGTCCAATCACGTTCCCCTCTCACACATAGACAGGGGACGCATTGACACCGGAGCAGGTCTGGACCGGACTGGGCGGCACCCTGCTCTCACTCATAGTTTATAATCCTGGAGAGCAACAATGGAAGCCTTCAGATGGACGACTTTACTGGCCTGTGTGAACACAACGGTCAGCTCGGGCCAAATGTTCCTCAGGGTTCATTAAGTACCCGTCAGCTCCTGACCTGTGAGCGTCCCCATGCTCACACATGAATGGGACAATTCATTCAGGACTTGTGGGAAACTTTTCACGTAAACAGGATAAACAGACCTGTTGTGTGTCACCTACGGTCGTATCAAATGGAGCCTGACACACATGGCAGAGTGGGAGAGGGGAAGGTGTGAATAATACAGTGAAGATGGCTGAGCTCTGATTGGCTGCTCGGTTTTGTCTCTCCTGAGTGTTTAGTGATCCATGTCTCTTGTTGTTTTTTCTTAGTCTAGTCTTGTGTTTGCTGTTTTATTTTGTAGTTCTTGATCCCTGTGTGTCCAGTTTAGTTTAACTTCCTGTCCTTGTGCAGTGTTTCCCCTACCATTATACTTGGGGGGCGGGGCACCCCCCCCAACAGCGGCCCCCGCCCCCCTTGGAAGTTCAGTACATTTTATTTTCTATATAGCGCCAGATGACAGCAGAAGTAATTGAGGGTTACCCCTCTTATAGATCAGGTCTTAAACTTGTTCTTTTATTAAACAGACTAAATATCCTGATGTTATTGATCTTATTGACATGACGGGATGTCATTATGCTCATCTGCTCTTTGTATCGCATGGCAGAGGTCCGCCCTGATGTACACACATACACACAAACACTGTAGCGACTACAAAGAGCCAAAAGCCGCTGAGAGGCTGACGCTGGGCCTAGTTATTGCCAGACGCGCTAAAGCAAAAATCATTAATGCACAAAAAGTTAGTTTAACCTTTTATTACCAAAAAAAAAAAGGATGATAAACTCATGCTAAAGTGCACAAACAGAAAATAGGAAAAATAAGTGATAAATAGCTTTCATAAGCGAAAAGTAAGCGAAAAGCAAGCGGTCAACAAAAAGTACGGAGACCCAGCTCACCCCCTCTCTCTACCTGCCAAACAATGGGACACAGGTGGCCTAAATTAACTCAGTATCCCCGCCCCTAACACATGACCCGTAAATAACCTAATTAACTAATCCCACAATAAACTATATTGTAAACAAACACCATAATAACACCACAAAAAGTATACAAACAATATCCTACCCTAAACCTCAAAATAACATAATATAAACTAGGGGTGCAACGGATCAAAAAACTCACGGTTCGGATCGGATCACGGTTTTGAGTCACGGATCGGATCATTTTTCGGATCAGCAAAAAAAAAAAAAAAGAAGAAGACAATACAAATATAACTTTGTCCTCCATTTATTTTGTAAAACCCTTATAAACAAAGCCCCCTATCTGTGGGCCCAGTCCTGCCTCAGTCACTGCATTTCGTGGCATGGCAAGTGAAGGAGCAGAGGAACTTCAAAAGTTTCACTCCATTCTTCTTTCATTTGTTGATTTTCACCGTCCACTTTTCTTTGAGCTGCAAACTGTGAACACAGTTTTCGTGCATTCTAGGGTCCTACAGCTGGCAAAGTGCCAATATGTGAACTGCTCCAGAAACGATAGGGAAAGTTAAAAATTGCACTCGCAGCAGTGGACTTTAAGTGACCCAGTAACAGCCTGTCTGCGTATCTGACATGGAGACAAGTCCCGGTAAACACACGGTGAACCGACCAAAACACAGAGTGAAGGAATAACAGTTCGGGGGCCACAAAAAGGCGGCTGGATGCGGCCCGCGGGCCGCGTATTGACGGCCTCTGGTCTAGTGGGTGTGCAACGGAATTTCATAACGTGGCTCAAGCACATTCAGCATTCACTGTATTTTACAGGGAAACCCAAAATGCTCCCATACATGTGACTTACAAGATGCAGGAGGGTTTTCAAGTCCCTCTGCTCCTTCACTTGCCATGACTACCACTGCGCTTGATGAGTGAGTGTGGATTGAACATGCGGTCATCACGTGAACACGCGCAACTTTTTTCATCAACCGATCCGCGGACCACGTCCGTGCCGAACCGTGGAGAGGCATCCGTACGGATCAAGGATCAACGGTGATCCGTTGCACCACTAATATAAACACTTGAACTCCCTTCATGGCTCCAACAAACAGGTGCACATCCATACACGCATCACAGCACAATGATATGATACATGTTCATCAACAACTCGTTTTTTCAAGATGAAAACGAGACTATGACGAGATAAAGTGCATCACTGATAATACAAACTCAGATGAAAACTAAAGAAGGACTGCCGGACATCAACAATTCATATTTTCCCCCGCTGTGTGTCTAATCTTAAGAAATTAAAGCTATGCATTCCTGTGACTGGCTGACTGTATGTGGTTCTCTCTATACTGGACCCAGCTGATCCTGCCTGCTCTGAGCTGGCGCTATACTCCCAACACGCATCCTGTGGACCAGGGCGCAAGCCCTCGGACGGAGCAAAGCCGTGACGCTGACAGATCCTGTGGATTATGGGGGGTTAGAAACACACATCTAACTCTACAACCTGTCAGCTGAATATTTGGATAAGGATCCGACCTTAACGCCCCGACACACGGGGAGCATCCCCTAAAATAGAAGAGCTGAGGGTGAAGATACATTATATAAACAAACACAAAAAGCTACACCTCTCTAAAAACCAGACCAGTTTTTAGTTTGCAGGGTTCTGTCCTGATTCGTTCATAAAACATCTGGATAAGTAGACACATGAGCCATACCTGTGCATGTCAAGTGCTGTAAATCTGACTTCAGTGACAGTAAATGCAGCACTCTCAGCATGGTAACTTTCGGATCCTTTCGGAGTGTGAGCGGTCGTTCTTTGCCTCCGGAGTGAATGACATTCATATGAGTGCGTTCAATGAACACGCTCATTTTTGCCTTACGTTCATGCACAACACTGCATATCAGCGCACACTAAACCTTGTCCTCGCCTGTCTTCAGTTTTAAAATGATTTCACCGCAGTGTTAAAATAACTTTCTCCAAAGAGCATAATTGAAATGGTGAGACCACTAAGTCCTACTAAAACCTGAGCTGTTGTGTTTACATGCAAACATTTGCACAAGTGGAGCGCTTTGTGTTTTTAGTGTGTGGACTCACAGATGGCCCGACAGACAGCCTAATAAAACAGAAAGCCTCTGGCCGTGGTTCTTGTCGGAGCGGGAGGAGAGAAAGTGTTCAGAGGTGACAATGGCTGCCGGCCAAACGCCAGAGAAGGTTAGACGCAGGGTCCAGTTGTTCTGTGCGCCCCCTCTCTTTGTTCAGTCCACATCTTGCTCGAAAACAAGTTCACTTGTGTAGTAATGTGAAAGTGACTGGTGCTTCAGGGTGTTTTTGTTTTCCACAGAGGTCAGAGGTCAGGTACAGACCATCATCCACTGAGAGATTCACTCACAAGCTGAAGGACGCTTATAGAG
This sequence comes from Notolabrus celidotus, assembly GCF_009762535.1. Lineage (NCBI taxonomy): Eukaryota > Metazoa > Chordata > Actinopteri > Labriformes > Labridae > Notolabrus > Notolabrus celidotus. The sequence goes on along the minus strand of NC_048284.1, from coordinate 33,634,387 downwards.
ATGATCTTTAGGTCCACTCAGACATCCAGACAGAATCACACGGCTCATTTTACTCAACTACTATAACCATTGTTCCACTCCAAACGCCAAAGGGAATAGAACCGTTTAATAAACATATCATTGGGCCTGCCGAGCCACAGGGAGATGTTTTCTGACACTCCTGTAAACTGCATCAATAATTAAGCCGGGTCTGGTATCTCAATGTTACGCTGCAGCTGGTACATGCAGAAGTTAGGGCTGCAGCGGAGTGTACACTGGGTAAGCCCTCAGGGGGACAGGCACACAGGCACGGGGAAGGAATCCTTCAGAGAGAACACTCAAGTCAAGAACATCCCTCTCATACAGCCAGAGTCCTGAAACCAGGATTCAGACGATACAGCCACGAAACAACCAGAAACTCTATCATCTAGTTATCAGACAAGAATCAAAGACATCCAACATAATCAACCAGTCATCTGTGTGGGTCTCTGTACACTGAGGTACTAAGGGTGTGTACAAAGGATGCCACAGTGAAGGAAGTCTGACAACACTGATGCTACCCATCACATCAATATTTCATTTCATTAGCAATGATGATCAATATCTACAGAACAGTGCTGCGTGTACATTGATGCTGCTCAGTGGATGCAAACCATGCTTGATGTGAGATGAGAATGGGATGGTCTACAGTAGTCCCTTATTTAAATGATAAGTCATTGTTCTGTCCTTTCTGGGTTCTAGAGGCTGGCTCCAAAAGCTCTGGAAACCACATACACACCTATTCAAAGAGCTGATCTTTACAGCAGAAACAAACATGTTTACAGCCTGGTTCAAAACATGTCTTGGGTCTACGTAGCTAATCTCTCTATCAGCACACGCTGTACGGGGCTGAACGAAGCGGTTCAGAAGACATTAAGATTACGAGTTTTTGCCCAAATAAGGACATGGCTGTCTTGATTGACAGGTGGGAACACATAGCTGTTGGCTAGGAGGCTCAAACCCCGCCTCTTTACCTCACACTACGTTTGGTTGAGTTCAACATTTCCAATATGGCTCCCGCCGATGATTGGCTTCAAAACAGCGCCCAGGAACAGATGGGTGACGTCATGGATACTACATCCATTATGTATACACTCTATGGTTCAAATCAAGCAGCAACCTCCAGCCACGAGAATTGAAGCCACTGTGGAAGTGTTAAAAACTGCAGTTCCCCAATTGTCCACTTGAGGCTGGCTCCAGAAGTACCGGAAACCACATACACACCCATTCAAAGAGATGATCTTTGCAGAACTAAACATGTTTACAGCCTGGTTCAAAAAAGGAGTTTAGGTCTGGATAGCTCATTATCGACACACACTGTACGGGGTGAATTTTTTCATGACTCAGCAGTTTGGAAGATATTAAGATTACAAGTTCTCCATACTGAGAGGTACAGCTGACTTGACTGACAGGCAGGAACACTGTAGCTGTTAGTTTCCATTTCCAATATGGCTCGATCAGCTTCAAAACTTCAGAAACAGACGAGTGACGGCACCGAGACCACGTCCATTAATGATACAGACTATGGATCAAAGTTGATGACGTGACGCAGTGACAGAGTGATAAAGGGCTCTACGTACGGTTTGTCTGAAGATCTATTTCTATGTAAGAACCATGAGTCCAGGGCGCTGGTGGCCTCGTTGCAGGGGTCGCCGGTTAGATTCCCATCCGCGACCATTTCCTGCATGTCTATCCCCGCTCTCTCCCCACATTTCCTGTCTCTCTTCAGCTGTCCTATCGAATAAAGACCAAAAGCCCAAAAATGTAACTTAAAAAAAGAAAAGAAAGAAACATGAGATTGTCTTCTTTGTCGCCGTCATTTAAACGGCGGGTAAAGATCAAAAGAAACTCATGTTCACAAGGCCTCAGCGGCGAGCTGATCAACTCTGAGCGTCAGTACAGACAGGGATGAAGACACAGAGGAAGAGGAACCTACTTGTGAGACAGCAGGTACATACCGGTGGATTTCCATTTTGGAGGCCAGCACACATCTGTGAGCGAGGATGAAGCCAGAGGCTTTGGACTCTGGAGCAGCAGACTGGATCTGCATGGCTGCTGCTTCCCCCCCTCCACTCGTCTCCCCCACCAGCCTCTGCTCTCCGGTCTCGGGGTCTCCTCTCCGTCTCTCTTTCCTCGGTAAGCCAAAGGGAATCTCTCTGGTTTCTCTCACCTCTCTACCAAACAGCTTTCATCATCCAAAGCAAAGTGACGGTCGTCCCCCGTCCCCGTCCCACTCCCTGCCTCCCACCTCCTCTCCTCAGAGCCCCCGCATCAGGGTGATTCCCTCCTTGTTCATACGTGCGATGTCAGCGAGTCAGCCTGTGAGAGAGCGAGCAAACAAGCGGGAAGCATCCAGACAGTGAGCCAGCTGTGTTTCTCCCATGGCAGCAGCAGCAAACACACACCCTGTTGGATCCTGGCTCTCAGCCGCCGCCGTGTACAGCGACAGCAGGGGTATCCAGGCAACAGGCTCCTGCTCCTGTACAGCCTGTTCCTGCACTCTCTTGGCTCCGTGTTGGAGAGCTGCTGGGGGGGAATCACGGCGCTGGTATCTAAGCTCAGCTCAGAAGGGTTCACATTGAGGTGGGGGGGTTTCCTTCTCTTCTCCTAGTCTCTGTTCTCTCCCCTCTCTCTCTCAGTTACGTCTCTCTCGTACCTTTTGTCTCTCACTTGATCTCGCCCCCTCTTTCATCTGCCCCTGGCTCCCTCCCCTCCTTCCTCGCAGCGTCTCACCCTGCTTTTATCTCTGCGCCTCTCTCCACACGCTCACACTCTATCTCTAATTCTAACTTGCCATACACCCACCCAACTCATCTCTGGTGCTGCATCCAAAATAAATACGCTGGAGAGAGAGACAGAGAGAGAGAGAGAGAGAGTTTGGAGGGAGTGATGTTTGGTGGAAACACAACAAGGATGATGGAGCTTTCCTCAGCATGTAACGAACACTGAGTCCTGATCACAGCTCTCAGACTCTCATGGTAACACTGCCAGGCTTTACATTGAAAATGTGCTGCGTCTGCATGCAGCATGTAGCAGGGCTGTTCCCCTTTATTCCCACCTCGCTCTTTTTATCTCTCTGCATAATGCACAAGGAAAAACATGCTGCATGTGATGGAATTAATGCGTCAGAGCAGGGGAGTCAATAATAACAAACCAAATTCCCTCAGATCCGTGTCCGGTCCATCTCTGATCCGTCACAGCACCGGATCTGACAGGTTTCTATTCTAGTCAATGTGTTAACTTCCACTGGATCCACTCCGTTGTGTTCCGACTGCGTCTATGATCCGGCAGGTCGGAGTCCTCCGGATCAGATACACAAGACTTCTATGTTTGCCGGATGCTGGAGCACGACGCATCAATCTCAACAGAGCAGATGGAGCGGGACAGGAAGTCAGGTTTCACCAAAACAAAATGAAAACATCCGGTTAATTTTCAGAATAAAACACTCTGTGTTATCACCAGATCGTATTTCACTTAACTACAACAACAAACCAAAGTCATGATGAGCGGAGCCAGGCCTGGAGTCAACAGGTCAGAGGTTTTCAGAGGACCAGAAAGACAACATGGATGAGGAGAGGAGGAGGAGAACCCTTGATTCAGTAATTACAGCGGGAAAACCTCGGTCACATGACTCCAGCTGTCCGGAGGTCCTGCTCCGTGCTGCGTTCTGAAAACACAACTGGTGGGTGTTGACAGACGAGAGAGCACGGAGCCGGACCGCAGCCGATCGGAGACTGACCGAACCTGGTGGAAGTCCCGTGTTACAACACACATCAGCCATCACCACTACAGCTACAGTACCATGTGACATTATACTCACAGCTACTGTGGAATAACTGAGCTGAGAGAAGACCGGTTATAGCTGAACTCTTAAACTCATATCTACCTCTCTGTGTCTTCAGAGATAAGACGAGAGCTGGATCTTTATCACTCTTCTGGGTTTGTTGCACACTCTAAGATCTCTGATGGAAAGCTCCACGTTTGATCACTTACAGATTTATTGACAAGTAAAAAGAGAGTCGATGTGAAACTGTTTCATCGAGTGTTATGAACTCTTGTAATGACCTTACTCTGATCCTGGATGATCCAAGGATGTCTTGATTCATCACATTATGAAGCAGCGCTGCAGAAACTGATGAATAAGTAAGGGATACTGTATCATACATTATCTCGCTTTTTACCCGGCTACTAACCTAAGATACAAACACGTTGTTTTTAAAATCATTGATTAAAGATGATTTCATTGATTTAAATGATTCATGTTTACAGTTTTTAAAATAGTCCCAGTGATTCCTCGTCAGTGATCGTTCCATGGTGATGGATTCTTCTCTGCCTGTTGTGGTGGATTGAACATGAAACTGTCCTCATTCAGCTCTCCTTCTTCTCTGAGCTCTGTGGTTCACACACCTTTAAAAAGAAACTAATGTCACAACTTTGAACCCTGCTGCTATCATCACCACCGCTCATGGTTTAACTTTCTTTGTAGAGATCACTAACCTAAAGTTTCTCTCACCTGCTCCACTCCTTCATCATATTGATTGACAGGATCCATGATGAAAATGTCTGTATCCTGCTGATTTAGCATGCTAACTGAAGCTAATGTTTTAGCCACATTGTTTTGATGCTAATAGAAGCTAATGGTTTCACCTCACCTCACGGTCTATGGTGTCAACAAGCAGAAGCTAAATGTGTCTGAACTCTTTTCTGTGGATTGATTTGACATTGACGTGTGATCAGTTTGTCTCTGGTGTTGCTCATGTTAGTGAAAGTTAATAACTGTTGTCAAGGGGTATGGACCAATCAGAATCAAGCTTCTTACACAGCCGAAGATCAGTAAGAGAGCCGTGTAATAAAGCTCTTTCTCACACACTGCTAATGACTTCTGATGTACAGATCGATCATGTGTCAGAGTCAGCTTCTGTTCTTCACTGTTTTGAAAGAGGAACACGTTTAATCTGCTGCACATCAAGTCCTCCTGAGTGTTGCTTCCTCCTCAGCATGGATCTGCGTGCGTTTGCAGCTGTCGTTTACAAAGGACTGACTAACCCAACACGTGTTTCTTCCAGGGTTTGAAGTGATTCACCCTGAAGACGGCAGACTTATTCAAGTGTTGATGTAATTACTACAAATGTTCAAAACAAAAGCACCCTCTCCTCCTCTCCTCCTCCTCCTCCCGCTGGACGGCAGCTGGCTCAGCAGGCATGAAATCCGCCCCAGGAAGGCAGCACATTTTCATCAGCATGTGTGAGGGGCTGCCATGTTTTCAGGGTAGGGCACAACACACACACACGCACACGCACACACACACATATACACACACACACACACACACAGATAGGGCTGCAAGGGAAGGCTGTACCAAACTCTTGAGGTCAGAACGACTGGAGCTGGAGGAGAGATGTATATTTGTGCCTTTGTTGAGCTCGACAACACGCACACTGACGCTCTCCGCCAACACTGAGCTGAACTGACCACAAACATCACACACCGCTCTCTTACACACACACACACACACACACACACACACACTTTCTATCACAGCTTTAAATCATTACTCACCATCTCCTAAGATTCAGGAGTGAATGTTTCTACATGATTACCTTCACTTAGCGGTGTGGTCGGCCCCACTAACACACTGAACTATCTGAGCGACTCCTTAAAGCAGGGGGAAGGCGGAGCATGCCCAAGGGAAGCGAGCAGGGATGGATAAAAGGTCTACAAGGAGAGCGGTTTGTCACACTTCTGTTAAACACGCTGTCTACACACGCCGCACGCTTCAAGAGCTATTACAATCAATTAGAGGGAGAGAACGACAGAGGGGGACGAGGACAGAGAGAGGAGAGAGGAGAGAGCAGCGTGAGGCACCTGTAACCAGCTCCTACCGCTTTTAGCAGCACAGACGATGCGAGGGAGGAGAGGAGGGAGCAGGGGGAGAAGAGGGAGGAAGAGGGAAAGGGAGGAAGGGCTCATTCATCACATCTTTACATCATGAGGACTGTTTCACAACACACTCAGCTCACCCTGTGATACCATCTAAATGATGTGTTTGAGATAAGATCTGAACACAGTTTATTTTGTGTTCAGTTTCTGTCCAAGCTTAGGATTTTAGAAACTGTGGTGCTTTTATTTTGCTTTTTTTACGGCGTCACGTCGAGCTCACTCTGTTTCCCATTAGGATACCAGAAGTGCGCCCCATGTACAGAGCATAGACTGTATAATAAATGGACGCAGTCTCCGTGAGGTCAGCCATCTGTTCCTGAAGCCAATCGTCAGTGGGAGCCATATTGGAAATGTTGAACTCAACCTAACTTCTGTGGAGCTAGTGTGAGGTAAAGAGGCGGGCTTTGAGCCTATTCGCTAACAGCTACAGTGTTCCCGCCTGTCAATCAGGTCAGCTGTGCCTCTCATGATGGAAGACTCGTCATCTTAATATCTTGGAAATTGCTGCGTTATGAAATAATTCCCCCCGTACAGTGTGTGCCGATTGAGAAATGAGCTATCCAGACTACACTCGTCTTCTGAACCAGGCTGTAAACATGTTTATATCTGCTGTAAAGATCGTCTTCTTTGAATGGGTGTGTATGTGGTTTCTGGACACTCCAGGAACTGCAGTTTATAACACTTCTGCATGGGCTTCAATTCTCGTGACCGGAGGCTGCCGCTTGTCATTTGGATACAGCACTTTGATGATGTCATTATTAGGATCATTAGTAAGTTGCACCAAGGAGCATCTGCACTATTCTTAAAGCTCAGCAGACTGTTGACAGCAAGGTAACACAATGTCATGATGTGGAAACACAGCTGTTTAACATTGCAACACATTATTGAGGTTTCTTTTAATCACTGAGTCTGTTTGATCCGGAGTGGAGGAGATCCTGTCCATGGTTTGGATGCTGTGAGGAAACCTTGTGAGCTAAAACTGAAGGAATCCTATTTTTACTCAGGCTCTGCTCGTGTTAGTGGCAGCACTTGTTGCAGCCCACGGACTGTGTCTGCCAAGAAGTGCTGCAGAGACAGTTATTTTCATATGACCCTGCTGTATGAACCAAACCAACTTTGGTGCATGAAATATATTTAAATTTCGACTGTCTTACTCAGGATGTAAGTCTTTAAGTAGCAGCATTTTTCAATAATATATTATGATGAATATTAATATAAATCAGGGCCAGAAGAGCCAAAAGGACCATTATACTAAAGACTGGTTTGGAGGAGACTTAAAGGCAGTAATGGGAGAGAGAGCGGCAGAGAAGAAAGAGACTGAGGCGAGCAGCGAGACGTCTCTCCCCCTGAGGACTGATGCCATTTCAGGTGTGGTCTCTACGGGAGGCTGCGGGGCACAGGTGGCTCAAATGCCACAGAAACCACAAGCTACGCTCCACTCTTTCAAAGAGCAAAACGACCTGACAGAAAGAACATCCACAGAGGTTTTAATCTTTAAACTGTTGTATGAGCGTATTTACTTCATTTATGTATGTTTTAGAAACTATCAACAATCTGCATGTTCCTTAAGCCAAGAGACTCATGATGCAATTCATTATATCACAATCACATTTCCCAATGTCATCCATTGTAATCCAAGTTGCACAGACTGTCCCGTAGGGGAGACAGGGACTCAGTGACAGCAGCCCTTGTGTGCAGCAGTGTGTTCATTTAGTTACAGAAAATGTTGACGAGAAGAGCTGTGAATGCATGCACACATTACTGCACTTTACCGCTGTGAATGCATGCACACATTACTGCACTTTACTGCTGTGACTGCACGCACACATTACTGCACTTTACCGCTGTGACTGCATGCACACATTACTGCACTTTACCGCTGTGACTGCATGCACACATTACTGCACTTTACTGCTGTGAATGCATGCACACATTACTGCACTTTACCGCTGTGACTGCACGCACACATTACTGCACTTTACCGCTGTGACTGCACGCACACATTACTGCACTTTACTGCTGTGACTGCATGCACACATTACTGCACTTTACTGCTGTGACTGCATGCACACATTACTGCACTTTACTGCTGTGACTGCATGCACACATTACTGCACTTTACTGCTGTGACTGCATGCACACATTACTGCACTTTACTGCTGTGACTGCATGCACACATTACTGCACTTTACCACTGTGACTGCATGCACACATTACTGCACTTTACTGCTGTGACTGCATGCACACATTACTGCACTTTACTGCTGTGACTGCATGCACACATTACTGCACTTTACTGCTGTGACTGCATGCACACATTACTGCACTTTACTGCTGTGACTGCATGCACACATTACTGCACTTTACTGCTGTGACTGCATGCACACATTACTGCACTTTACTGCTGACTGCATGCACACATTACTGCACTTTACTGCTGTGACTGCATGCACACATTACTGCACTTTACCGCTGTGACTGCATGCACACATTACTGCACTTTACCGCTGTGACTGCATGCACACATTACTGCACTTTACCGCTGTGACTGCATGCACACATTACTGCACTTTACCGCTGTGACTGCATGCACACATTACTGCACTTTACTGCTGTGACTGCACGCACACATTACTGCACTTTACTGCTGTGACTGCATGCACACATTACTGCACTTTACCACTGTGACTGCATGCACACATTACTGCACTTTACCGCTGTGACTGCACGCACACATTACTGCACTTTACTGCTGTGACTGCATGCACACATTACTGCACTTTACTGCTGTGACTGCATGCACACATTACTGCACTTTACCGCTGTGACTGCACGCACACATTACTGCACTTTACCGCTGTGACTGCATGCACACATTACTGCACTTTACTGCTGTGACTGCATGCACACATTACTGCACTTTACTGCTGTGACTGCATGCACACATTACTGCACTTTACTGCTGTGACTGCATGCACACATTACTGCACTTTAAAGACTCAAATGTGACTGAAACTAACAGACATTTTCGTCTAAATACTAAATCTGAAATAGCTTCCAAAGTTCATCTTCACTCCAGTGTTCTTCTATTGTTGAAGAGTTGATTTCCCTTTACTGTTCCCTCTGAGCATGAAGGCAGAAGATAACTGTACTGATGCAGGCCTGTCTCATGGCGAGGCCTTAACTGCGTTGGTCTCCCTCAGCTCTCAGTCCCCCCATCAGTCCAACCCACCATCACTGCAGAGCAGAGGTCCACACACCATCACTGCTCAGCTTTACCAGCTGCTCATTACGTACTTGGTTGTGTTACCATATGGTGTGACTTTGGAAAACCCAAAACTGAGCTCACATGTGAATCCTCTGACACACAGACTACACACTGATCAGAGAGCCTCACAGGGCTTGTATTCTATTTTAATCGAACACAGAGAGACGGATGAAAACACTCAGAGAGACACTTTCGATGAGAGACGTCCTCCTTCTCTGTCACTGTCTGTTAAAGCAACACTGAGATCTGACCTCTGACCGGGTCCCACCGAGGGGATGATAACTCACCGTCAGCCCTCCTCTTTAATTAAACTCAACAAGCAGCCTCCTCTTCTTAATGTGTGTGTGTGTGTGTGTGTGTGTGTGTGTGTGTGTGTGTGTGTGTGTGTGTGTGTGTGTGTGTGTGTGTGTGTGTGTGTGTGTGTGTGTGTGTGTGTGTTGCTGAGGAAAGGAGATGACATCATGAAGCCAGTCAGCAGTACTTTTTAGCTCAGTGGGCAGGAGAGCTCGGCTCCAGCAGAGAGCGGCTTCACATTGTGTTGGAGGCAGAGACATCCTCCTGTTCAGCAAGAAGTCTCAGAGCTGATTCTGCCTTCAAAGAGCTCACCATCCTCCAACATGATGCTGCTGGTGACAGTGCTTTATTTTCTGCCCCACTAGACAGACTCTGACATTAAGCTGGCTCATTCTGGACAGGGCTTACCGGACAAATTCAGGGCTTCTCCCAGGATCAGAAAGAGAGGTGTAGAGATCAGCCCACAACACTCCTTGATATGATCCTAAAGTATCAGGATTACTGTGAGTGCAACACCTGAAGAAGAAAAGCTTCTACAATAATGAGAAGTACCTGAACTCAAAAGTGACGGGACGAGTGTGTGACAAGAGAGAAAAGAATGAGACCGTGTGGAGTCTTTAACACTGTGGAACTACAAACACACCCTGCAGCTCCAATCTGAGCATGTCTCACAGCACATGCAGACTAAAGGTGCATTTCGACCAAGAGTTCCGGGGTCTTTTAGTCCCCAGAACTACTTTCCCCTGAACTAAAAGGTTCTTGTGCCCCCATTGTTGTCTGTGTTTCGACCGTGGGCTGAAGTCCCGGGTAGATTGTGTAAATCAGGCCAGTGACGTATGGAGGAAAAAAAAGTAAATGCACTACACCACCAGACCAGTAGAGGGCAGTAAAACAAAGAGGCATGCCATTCGTCACAGATGACACCATAGAAGCAGACGGACAGGCAGGTATCATTATGAGCAACACAACAGTTAGCCTGTTAGCATGAAGAGACTCAGCTGGTCTGTTTTAGATGGTGCTATATTTCATCACAGATGGATTCACTGAATCAACACGTGAGAGGAGATAAGCACGAGTAGCAAAGACGTTTCAACACGCCTTTAAAATCCTTTTGAACTCAAAAAGTCGTGGCAGAGATCGGCCGGTGTTTTGGTTTATACAGCGACCCTGTTAACTGGAGACTCTCAGCCGGATGCATCCCTCATGAACGTCTTTAGACCATCATTAAATATCTGATGAGGATATTTTGAAATCTTAATAAAAACTAAAGTAGTTTGCATTCCCAGGAACTCCCTCTGTGTTTCAACAGCTGAGTAGACTACACAAACACTGACACGTTCAGCTGAAGGTCTGTGGTAACATACTTTTGCTCATAAATGGATTTTCACCCGGTGCTGGTTTATTGGAACGGTACAGTTGTCACATTATGTTCCCTAATCAAGCTATTGAGCTTTTGCATGTGACGTCACAATTTCCTCCCACCACCGTCTGGATGGCAAAAGAGATGTGTTAATGCATGTAATAACCCGGCTCTCTAACTGATCTTCCCGTTGTGTAAGATGCTTGATTCTGATTGGTCAAAACCCCTTGACAATGGTTATTAACTTTCACTTAAATGATCAACACCAGAGACAAACTGATCACACGTCATGTCCAATCAATCCACAGAAAAGAGTTCAGACACATTTAGCTTCTGCTTGTTGACACCATAGACCGTAAGGTGAGGGGGAACAGCCGGATGCATCCCTCATAAACGTCTTTAGACCATCATTAAATATCTGATGAGGATATTTTGAAATCTTCATAAAAACTAAACTAGTTTGCATTCCCAGGAACTCCCTCTGAGTTTCAACAGCTGTGTAAACTCCACAAACACTGACACGTTCAGCTGAAGGTCTCCAGTTTACAGGGTCACTTTTAAAACCGGAACACCCGGAGAGACGCATTCACGGTGGGCTGAGAGAAGACTACTGTTACAAGCTGCTAAATCAAGAGAATCACAGCTTCTTCTTTTGAAAAGTACACACACATACAAAAAAGAGAGAACAAATAAAAACTAATGAAAGAAAGAGAAATCAAGAGAATCACAGATGTGTGTGATGTTATTGTGGACGGAGGGAGGAATAAAAACACTGCGGTTAATCTACCAATCAGACACGTTCAGCATTGCAGGCCCCACCCCCTGAAAGTCCCAGGACCTTTGAAAAGTACTACCCCCCTAGCAGGGGCTTTTTAGTGGGGAGATTATCTACCCCTGAACTAAATTTAGACCCTGGGTCCACTGGTTGAAATGCACCTAGTTCCGGGGTAAAGTCCCTGCGGTTGAAAAGCGCCTTAATACACTTCTGATCAGGTGGCAGACAGGTGTGGGTGTGATGATGAAACAGCGCCTGTGCTGTGATAACAATAGTGCATTTCATCCTGGACAAAGAAACCCTGACAATGCACGATACAGTTTCTGTTCTCACACAACACTGGAGTGTGAGAACACTGGCTTCCAACAGACAGAGAGCTTTCTATTACTGATGAGACAGCAAAACGGAGCAGAATACAGAGAAAATAAAGCAGCTTTTGTCCTTCAGAGCTCCCACAGGAGGGTTCAGGTACACTGAGCGCTCACAGATCAGTTTACGTGAGAGAGCTCCAAGGAGAAAGACCTGCACAGGAGAGCTTTCAGCTGAAGTCAATGTGCTCTTTTCCTTGTGATTATTCTGCCGCTCGACCCTGAAACCGAGGTGTGAAGAAAACCCTGACATTCAGAGAGGAACTGAAATAGCTTCACAGATCAGGAGAGAGGAGATAAAGAAATGTAAAGTCTGCCAGAGTTTCTTTATCTCTTGTGTGAGCAACTCATTCAAGTATTCATAAAACCACAGAGCGAACAATGAGAGCGCAGCTTCCAACAGTGACATCATGACAGAGTGTGAGTCAGAGTCCTCTTACAAAGGTCCACCACACAGGTTTGTGACAGCAAGCAGACTTTAAAGAGACGTGCAAATCTTCTGTCCCATAAAACCACATGCTCAGCGTTTGGAGGGAGTCAGGTTACTGACAGTCTGAGAACAGTTCTCCTGAGCTCATTTTACTACAGGTTAGAGATAGACTGCTTTCCTTTAGTGGTGTGTCATGACTCCATGACTGTTGCTTCACAGTTTAGGGATATCAAGGCTGACTTTTGAGCTGCCCGACTGATTTTGAAGTTGGACGGAACTTGGCCTAAGAAGTCACATGTTAAGCATTTCAATCCTTCCTGTTTCAAACTTTCACTGGTTCAACAGACCCAGCATTGTTTTTATATCTTCCTAAGAATTATGTGCCAGTTCTTCAGGTAGTGGACTTGGTATCAAAAGCTAGAACCAAGACTCACAGTGAGGCAGCTTTTTATCATCACGGCCCACGTCTGTGGAACACCCTTCCTGAAGATCTGAGGGCTGCACAGAACATCAACATTTTTAAAAGCAAACTCAAGACCGACCTTTTTAGTCTTGCTTTAAACTGGGTACGGTTACATGATGTTGTTTAATTCCGAAATAATTCGGAATTAAAGTTTTCTCCTTCGTGTTTACATGGAAATAGTAATTCCGAATTGAGGTTTACATGGAAAACACATTTAATTGTTTGTATTCAATTCCTCTTAAGGTCTGGGGGTTGGGAAGGGTTCTGATTGGACAGGGGCCGGCGTGATGTATTTACGTTTACCGGAAGAAAACAGACTCCAGTTCCTGCTTCTTTCATTTTCAGTTACAACATGGAAGACCACACAATAAGTTCAAATTTCACTTTGATTTTGACTATAGTTGTTAAAAAGCAGCTCGACACAAACGTACTGCTTCACTTTCGTCAGCTGAGGAGGAGAAGAGAGATAGACAACCGGAGAAGGGAGGCGGAAGACCGGACTGTGGCGATTCAAAGCCGGTTAGTGCAACGGCTGCTCTACCTCAGACTGAAATATGAGCCCGCCAGCGCAGAGTATGTGCGTCATCGCGACAGGACAAGGGAACGAGCATGCTCAGAACGACCGGAATTAATTTAAAGCGGAATGAACGTATACATGATCGAGGAATTATTCAATTCGGATTTAAAATCAGAATAAACCAGACACTTACATCGGATTTAAGTTTAATTCGGAACTATCATTTTCATTCGGAATTAGGTGTTTACATGGTCATTTTAAATCTTTTTAAAGAGGATTTAATCTTAATTCGGAATTAAAGAGGAATTAAAAGTCTCATGTAAACGTAGCCACTGAGTTTTATTCTTATAACAGTTTGATTTCACCTAACTTTAATTATTTATTTAATTATCATCTAATTCAAATTTTAGTTACTTTTTATTTATTTATTTGTTTGTTTGTTTGTTTGTTTATTTATTTATTATGTAGTTCAAATTTTAGTCACTTTTTATTTATTTATTTGTATGTTTGTTTGTTTGTTTGTTTTTTTATTTATTTATTTATTATGTAGTTCAAATTTTAGTCACTTTTTATTTATTTATTTGTATGTTTATTTGTTTGTTTGTTTATTTATTTATTTATTTATTTATTATCTAGTTCAAATTTTAGTCACTTTTTGTTTATTTCAGTTTATTTCATTTATTTATTTGAAGTATATCATCTTATTTTCTTTTAATGCTTTAATATTTTGGTGTTTTATTGTCTTAGAAATGAATTTATTTTGGGTGAGTTTCATTTCCTGTGTTGAGTTTTAACATCTTATGTTTCCTCCAGTGTTTCCTCATTAAGAGATCATGAGAGCATTTCCTCAGTTCGTTTAGCAACTTCTTTTTATTTTTTATTTATTTATTTATTTTATTTTCATTGTTATTATTATTATTGTTGCATATATTGTGTTCTTAACCTTAGGATTGTGGGCTGGGTTTGGAGTCAGGGCTGTGGTTGGGATTAGGATGGGGAGGTCTTTTTATTTTTATTTTTATATATATATATATATATATATATATATATATTTATATATATATATATATATATATATATATATATCTTTCTTTATATCATTCTTTTTAATGTATTCTATTTGAAGTTGTTTTTACATACAGCACTTTGTGTTACAATGTCATTGTATGAAAAGCACTTTATAAATAAAGTCTGATTGATTGATTGAACATGTGCTGAACCAGTGAAGAAACCAGCATAAAGTTGTCTCTGGAGGGATGAACTTCTCTGGAAGGATGAACCTCTACATGAAGCATCTGACAGAGATTATGTTGAAGGCCGAGACACACGCAGGCAGCAGGAAGTTACACCTCTCTGTGAGGGACAGCAGCATAACTCGGTGCTGCTGTCATCTGAGCTGCTGCGCTTCTCTTGTCTGGTCTGGACAATGATGTCATTGTTGCTGGGTGAACTCAACCTGCTGGTGACATTACCAACAACAGGTGGCAGACAGATGCTGAGATACTCTGTCCTGTTTAAAGTCATGTTTCTCTGAGGCTCTTTAATGTGGCCTCAGAGGGCTGTGAGCTGAGCTGCTACCAGCTTTAACACACGCTGACTTTCCTCCTTCATCTGGTTATATGATGAAGTGAAACACAACAGGGATCTGCTTAGGAAGACGCCTTTGAAAAAACTCAGACCTGGTCTATCAGGTCAAACATGAGTCATTGTGGCAAAAAAAAAAAAAGGAGTCTGCTTTGGTGCTGAGCAAAGAGATATAATAGTAAACAGACAAATGTCTCTCTAGTCAAAGTTTAGGTCTATAATTTACTGGTACTGCTAAAAGACTCACTTCAGACATGAGAAAAACTTCATCATTGTAGATATTAACACTGATAATAAAGAATTTATAAAAAAAATAAAATATATAGTATAACAATAATTATATTAAAAAAAAACAATAATTAAAATATATATAATAATAGTACTAATAATAATACTAATTAATTCAATTTTACTTTTAATTGTATTAATACTAAAAAATGAAAGAATTGGTAGTTATTCAAATAATAATAATGTTAGAAATAATATTAAATATACAAATAATAAAAACAATGATAATAATCATGTTACAAATCATCTTAATAATAATTACAAATAGATAATTAGAAATAATGTTAATAATAAATAATAATAATAATAATAATAATAATAATAATAATAATAATAATAAATAATAATAATAATAATAATAATAATAATAAGATTAATAACAACAACAATAATCTAGCAATAATTATAATTCCCTTTAGTAGCAATAGTAATACCTTTATTATTATTAATAATAATAATAATAATAATAATAATAATAATAATAATAATAATAATAATAATAATAATAATAATTAAAAAAACCAATACTACTACTACTATTAATAATAATAATAATAATAATAACGATAATGATAATGATAATGATAATAATAATGATGATAATAATAATAATAATAATAATAATAATAATAATAATAATAATAATAATAATAACACTTGTATTTATAGACCCCTTTTTGGGTAGCAAAATAAAAGAAGCAGTTAAAAAAATGACAGAAGCAAGACCAAGAAATAAAACATTTTCAAAGACATAACCTTCCTTCAAAAGAACTCTAAAGAAATGACTTAGTTTAAGATAGATTTTTTTAAACTGTTCAACTCCAGTAAAATATAAAATGAAGTTTATGTGAAATGAGGAAAGGCTCTGGAATAAAAGTTTGTTTTAACAAGGGACTTAAAAGCGATCACTGACTCAGCAGACCTGATCTCCTCGGGCAGATCGTTCCAGAGTTTTAAACTCCTCACTACAAACGCTCTGACCCTTAAATTTCATTTTTACATTTGAACACATCGTAAACCTCTGCCTGAGGAGCTCAACGTTCACGTCAGCTCATTAACTTAACAGGAAGAAGGTCCATGGAGAGCTTTCAAAGGGATCTTTTAATCAATTCTAAAACATACAGAGAGCCGGAGCACGGTCCTTTGGGTGCTGGTTAAAACTGTAGAGATCTCACTGACACTTCATTTGTTCCTGATGATGGTGAAAGGTGTGCGGATGCTTGTATGTTCAGGTCACTGTGATGCATTTACATACAGCAGAGAAATGTAGTGTTCACAGCGGAGCCACAGCAGATGCTCATTTTGAAAACAGTAGGAGAATTACCATCTAAGAGACACTAAACCCCCACGAGCACCTCACACACACACCAAACACACACTTTTACAACAACCCGAGGGCCATGGAGAGCTTTTTGCACAAGTTCTTCAGCAGCTCCAGAGCTAGTGAAGGAGAAAAGTGCCCCGTCACCTCGCAGAGAGACAGATCTTGTCCTGTAACCGAGCTGGAAGCTCCTCTCTGATGGGTTTAACAGCCTCTGCAGCTCTATAAATATAGAAGCTCCCCATGTGGAGAGAGAGGCTCCAAATAATGAATGAATATGTGGATGGTGCTAAAAGCTAAAGCTGGTTCCTCATCTGAGTGGGAAGAGAGGCCAAAGAGATGAGCGATCGTACAAACAGACAGGTAGAAAGGTAGGCAGGCGTACAGAGAGAAGAGGCTAATCCTCAATCATACACGGTCTGCTCAGATCCCTCAGAGCCTGTAGTGGATGCTAACCCTGCGTTAGAGGAGATAAGTAGAGGGAGAGCTTTAATACAGCCTCCTTTACTTCATCATCTGACCCGCAGCAATGTTACCACCCCAACATCCTTCAGCAGCCTCACTCAAACTTACGAGTCACGAGTCATCCTGGCGTCGGTAGCGGTTAAATCCGGCGCCTCCACCTAAAGAAAGTGTGGTGTTGGAAGCGTTTGGTTTAGTTGTGGAGGTCTCCACTTTCTTCACAGACAGACTGACTCAGCAGCTGCTTCACTGGCTCCTCGACTGACTGGCTGACTTCAGAGGGGGGAAAGTGAACCGGCATTTAGACGGACAGTGACAGTGGCCAAGCACCCACCCCCCCTTCTCCATTTGCCCCAAACACCCACCCACACTCGCTCGCTCACCTCAGTGGAGCCAGGGCTAAAAGTAGAACAGCTGGGTGGGGGGTTTTGCAGAGGGGGCAGCAGGGGGTCTATAGCTGGGGGTTGTTGGGGAAGAATGTTTCACCGGCCTCCCCTAAAATAGATATTCTGACCTGCACACGTCATCCGCTGGATTAAACGGGGAATTGTTAGAGCCCCGAGAAAACAAGGCTGACTCACTCTGATACAGATGTTTCATGTGTTTCCAATGAAGGCAGCTGAAACAAATAATGACTAAATAAAACTGAGGTTATATAATGCCAGGAAATAACCCTCTCCAGATTTAATCAACCGAGCTCAAAGTGAAGCAGCAGCAACGAAAGTTTAAACCTGAAGTAAAAGAATCAAGAATTATAGTGGCAATGACTCATTACTTCATCATGTGTGTTTTTCATACTGTGAGTGTTCAGCGTTTCCCAGAGTGGATGGTGAGACATCCTCACAGTCCCTGCTGCAAGTTGTGGTTGTAAAACAGCAAAGTGACAAGTTACAACACATTGCAAAAAAGTCCAGGAGCATTTCTCCCTCAGCGCTGTACTGAAAAGGACTCCCTGCAGACTTTGTGAAGCTCACCTTTCTCTCATTGGAGCACAGCTGTAATATGTAAGAGTGTAAAGAGGAGGTATCTCTCTTTTAAACTAGGGATGGGACATGATTTCCAAATACTGCTTCATTTATCAAAAAATCAGAGTTAAGGCTGATTTATACTTCTGCGTCGCGGAGGCCTACGCATGTAGCTGACATGCACCTCCTCCAAAATGTAACTACCCGTAGAATCGACGAGGACCGCAAGCCCTGTGATTGGTCCGCTCAGCTGCATTGCATTTCCTGCATATACAGCACTTCCGGGATCCTCGCTCATCAGCCATATATTTCACCTCCTCCTCTCTATTCTTCATGTAATCATGTCTGTATGATAAACAGCAACATGTATCAGCTGTAGATCAACAGAACACGCTCTGATTCGCTGTGGAGAAGTAAACAGAGATCGTAGTGGGGCCAGAAGAAGGCGACCGGCTATCAGAGAGACCACACTGCCCTCAAGCGTTTCAGCGGACACATCGACGCACAAGTATGTGGTTCTGATGTCCGTGTCAGCCCCTGCTGCGGAGGGTCAACGCAGAAGTATACACCAGGGTTTAATGGTACAGATTTCAGCATAGCAGTGGCTGGTTGTAATATTGTATTCCCACCACACGGGAGCTGTAGAGCGTCTTAAAGCTGTTTGTGATTCCGAATAATTCCTGAATAGACGCCAGTGATTATTGAATACTATTTTGGCTTGAAATGCCCATCCCTATTTTAAACATCAACTGTGACACTCAATAACTGACACCGGACTTCCACTTAATCCATGTCTGGTCCGTCTTTAATCCGCTGCAGAGCAGGACCTCTGGACAGCTGGAGTCATGTGACAGAGGTTTTCCTCCTGTAATTACTGAATCAAGGATTCTCCTCCTCCTCTCCTCATCCATGTTGTCTTTCTGGTCCTCTGAAAACCTCTGACCTGTTGACTCCAGACCTGGCTCCACTCATCATGACTTTGGTTTGTTGTTGTAGTTAAGTGAAATACGATCTGGTGATAACACAGAGTGTTTTATTCTGAAAATTAACCGGATGTTTTCATTTTGTTTTGGTGAAACCTGACTTCTTGTCCCGCTCCATCTGCTCTGTTGAGATTGATGCATCGTGCTCCGGCATCCAGCAAAAATAGAAGTCTTGTGTATCTGATCCGGAGGACTCTGACCTGCCGGATCAGAGACGCAGTTGGAACACAACGGAGCGCATCCAGTGGAAGTTAACACATTGACTAGAATAGAAACCTGTCAGATCTGGTGCTGTGACAGATCAGAGATGGACCGGACACGGATCTGGTGGAATTAGGGCATAATTGTGCATAAAGTAAACTATGCACAATGAGGACATGTCCATAGTGTTATTCTTATTTCACCTTTAATTATTCTACTTTAACTTTGTAAGTTTATTGTTGTACTCTCCTGTCTCTTGCTGTGTAATGTCCTCTCGTTTGTATTTACAGTCCGTCATTTGGGAGCTGGACCAGTTTTTAGTTATAGAAATCTTTGGATCTGCTACTTTGATTCAGATCATTCTTACCATTACCTTTTAAAACCAACATCATCAAGCTGATGGTGTTGGTTTTAAGACTGATAATGTCTTCAAAGATCTATCAAAAGGTGAATCAGTCATGTCGGAAATGTTTTCAGTCAACAATGCTGTCATGCATATTAGCGTGTTGTGTAAAGGGGACAGCCCATGCTTCACCCATATTTCTAGTTTGCAGTTGTGATGGAGACATTATGTATTGTTTGCGTGAGTCTGAGTCCAAGTTGAGGCAAAGCAGCAACCTTGTCTTTTGGGAATGACACCAATGCAGACGTGTAAGAAACTGCAGTTCCTCGAGTCTCCAGTTGAGCACCAAGAACCACATACACACCCATTCAAAGAAGCTACAGTAAAAATAAACATGTTTACAGCCTGGTTCAAACAACAGTGTAGCTCTGAGTAGCTTATTATTATACCACACACTGTGGATGAGGGGGGAATTTTTGTTTAAAGCTGGGGTTGGTAGTCAGATTTAGATCCACTTTTTGTTATACTGGTTAAAATGATCTTTATGTCCCGATGGTAATCAATACATAATGTGTTCTTAAATAAGAAGTAAAAAAAGCTGCTATCTACAGCCAGAGTAAACCTGGGAAAACACCAACCAATCCCTGCCATCAGGAGCCAAATGATGAAACCAATCAAATCCTGTCCTGCCGTTCTGCCCGCCTCCTGCAAAGCGTACATTTACTGTTTGTTTGTGTTTTTAACTTTCACTATGAGAATGTTTTAGTGTTTTCTTACCGCTGAGTGAGACATGAGTTGACGTAGTGCAAAACACAAACCATGTGCTGAGGACCGGTTTTGAATCAGTCACTATCATATGGTCGTGAATCAGCGGCGCCCTTGCATCTGAGTGGGGGCGTCCTTTAGGAGGAGCTCCGAGGGGAGGGGAGGAGGGGTTAGATGGAGTCCTGATGAAATGCTACATTCAAATTCATGCTAGTTTTCCGTGACTACCAACCCTAGCTTTAAGTTGTTTTTAAAAGATATGAAAGTTATGAGTTTTTCATGATTAAGGGCGGGGCTGAAGTGACTGACAGGCGGACACACTGTAGCTGTTAACAAGGGGACTAAAGGCCCGCCTCAACTCCACCTCTTTGCCTCATACTAGGTCAACCCAAAGTTTGGTTGAGTCAGCATTTCCAATATGGCGACTGCAGACGACAGGCTTCAAAACTCCACTTTGGACTCAGTGTCCCATGCTGCATTGCGGTTTGTTTCTGGTTTAGGATTTCGCACACACCACTGTAGCTTGTATGCAAGTGTTGGCTTATCTCCCTTACACAACAGAAGGATGGAGCATTGGTATATCTTTCTCTGTAAGCCCATACTCCATCATCTGCCGTCTTTTTTATGCTCTTTATTGACTCCTGAAGTCGTCAGTGGCTGTAATCTTTGGTTCATCGTTCCTCAGACTCGCTCAAAGTGCTTTTATTAATGTTTTTGCTCCCTCATCCTGGTCTGAGCTTCAAGCTCACCTAAAACTGGATTGTTTTATTTGATTGGAGGATTTTAAAACTAGGATAAAGGATCATCTGATCAGCTTGTGCATATATTTTACTGCTTACACTGCTAATTGACCTAATAGTTACATATTATTGTTTTTTGTTTTTGTCTTGTTCTCTTTGTTAAACTTGTTATGCTGCTGTCTTGGCCAGGACTTCCTCTTAAAAGAGACTCTGTATCTCATTGGGAATATTCCTGGTAAAATAAAAATGAAATTAAAAATAAAATAATGGGTGATGTCCAAGCCGCAACCTCCAGTCTAAAAATATGAGTCCAATGTGGAAGTGCTAAAAACTGCAGTTCATGGAGGATCCGCTTGAGGCTGGCTCCAGAAGTACCAGAAACCACATGCACACCCATTCAAAGAAGACGATCTTTACAGCAGAAATAAACATGTTTACAGCCTGGTTCAAAAGACGAGTGTAGTCTGGGTAGCTCATTTCTTGATCAGCACACACTGTGAGGGGGATGAATTTTTTTCATAACGCAATAATTTGGCTTGACAGAAGCAATATGGCTCCCACCGATGATTGGCCTCAAAACAGCGCTTCAGAAACAGATGACTACGTCCATTTCTTATTCTGTCAGTGGTCGATCCATCATTCCAAACATCCATTTGGCATCCTGCCAGAAACCGTCGCAGAACAAAACGGCATGTTAGCGCACATGCAGATAAACACACACGTCAGCTTTGAATAACCTGAATAAATGATAAGAGCTGCGTGCTGAAGAGGACTCTGGAGATGGTGTGATGCAGACAGAAGTTAGCTACGATGGTCGCCTTGTTGTTTCAGAGACACAGTAACCTTCACTATGTTGAATTTGAAAGAATAGAAATAGAAGCTGCCAGGACATTGACGAGTTTCAGTCGATTCCGTTAAACAAACATGTACTGTTCAATGTGAAAGCCTCACAGCTCATACTTCCTGATGCAAAGACCTTCGAAAAAGGAGGATAAGTACTCTCAGCCATTAGTGTTACACAAACAGCTTGGTGGGCTGCACTGTATATAGCCTGGCTGCACTCCAGTACAGATTGATTTGAAACCCACTTAATCAATAACACAGCAGGAATAGAAATATCACACAGCCAAGTTCCCCAGGGAGAAGAAAACACAGTCCGTGGACCACGGAGAGAGACTCTAAAGACCACAGTCTGAGGTGTTTGAGTTCATTATAGACTCAGTCCTGGTGTTTGAGTGAAGGCCTGAGGAGCAGGGCTGACCGACGCTCTGGGGGTCATGATGCAACATTATGTGGCTTTGCACTGAAGACCAGTTTATCTCTTAATGCAATACCTGCGTTCACCACAGGAGCCCCGATGACATCAGTGACACCAGTCCATCTCACACTCACATATGGCCTTGGTCCTGACAGGATATGTGGGTCAGGAGGTTTATGTAAAACACACCGTGGAGGTTAAAGGTCAAGTGTATCCAGTGTCTGACTTTCTGGACCAACCAGCTGTCAATAATGTTTTCTGGTGTGACCCATCGCTACAGTATGCTATCTTTTAAATAGCCCGAGCTGTCTACAGATTCCTCATCGCCCTGTCACCAGAAACCTGAATAGATGCTGAACGTCCACTGAGACAAAACTCCACCATTAAATGCTGCAAGGCCGCTTACCAAGCTCAGAGAGAGGAGGGGTTTTCTGAAGGCATTGTGGTAAAACTGAAACCCAGTGTGAACGTTTTTACTTAACATTCAGCAGCTCACTTAAATCCATACTCCAGGATATGTGATATGCCAGTCTTGTCAGCTGTTTGCTCCTTCCCTCTGAAGTCTGTCCTTTCCTTCCTCTACTTCTCTCTCATCAGTGGATGTGAGTATGAAGCCCTTGTCTTGTCCTTCTGCTGTCAGAAAGGATTATTTTATCTGCTGCTGCTGCTGCAGATAGAAAAAAACAAATGGAGATTTCTCCAGGCTTCTACAGGCGAACAGAACAGACATGTGCAATGCAGCCGGAGGTTGTTATTCTGTCTCAAGGCGGCGCTGTGCTCCATCCAAAGTCCATGTCAAATGGTCTCCACACCTGTCAGATGACATAACCCAACCCTGAAGTCATGTAATGGAGAAACTAGAGGTGTGCATCTTTTTCTTAAGAGGATCAGATCAGTTTCAAACATCGATGGCTACGATTTGATTCAAGGACGATTCACCGAAATGTGCGACAACCAGTGGCGGCTGGCCAATAGAGGGCGCTAGGGTGCCGCCCCACCACCCACCACATTACCAGACATAAAAAAATGAATCGTGGGGGGGCGTCGTTTTGGAGGAGCTCCAAGGGGAGGGGTTAGATGGAGTCCTGTTAAAATGTTTTCCAAAACGTAAATTTGTCTCCAACTTTGTTTAAGTGTGATACATACTCCTGTAATACACCCATCTCTGTTTCCTTCATGGTTTATGATTCAATAAAGGAAGCTGTTTTGACACAAGAAGGGCCATGGAGTGTTGAAGACAAGGACGCTCTTTCATCCCACAGGACAAAAGAAATGTTCTTTAGTTCTTATCAGAATGACGGACTTCTTCTGCATTCATCAGACTCTCGTTAAAGAAAGAGGTCAGGATTGTGTCCCCATAGTTCTACAGAACCACATCCAACAAGTGGAGAGAGGAAGAGTGGAGGGACGGAAGGAAAAGGAAAGAAAGAATAAAAGAAAGGGAGGGAGGAATGAAGGCAGTAACAATTGAAGAAAGAAATGAGTTAGATAGATCGAGAACCAGCACAGGTCCTGAACTACCCGAGGCAGAAACCCCCTCCTGGACTCAACCGAGACACAGCCAATGTATCACTTCTTTTAAACTTTCCCAAACTCCCCCCCTTCTCTCAAACACACTCTCCATTCATTCAACCTTTTCCCAGCCCGGTCTTCTGCTCCCTTCTCATCCTCTTTCCCCACTTCTCTCCCTCCCTCTCTCTTTTACTGTCTCTCCCCTCATCTCCTCAGCTCACCTCTCATGCTAATAGGCCATTCATGTGGTCACTATGGTGATGTACTTTTCATTCCATCAGAGGAGGAGGACGGGCCAATGGGCTGACAGGATTAGGGAGACACAGCGCAACCAGGCAGCGTGACTGTGTTTGTGCACAAAGTTGTGTATAAGCTGCACGTATGAGGGACAGATGATTCCAGATTTAAAGTGGTCAGTGTGGATGTATTCCTCTTCATGTTTAGCTTCACACTGAACGCACAGATTTTAGTAAAACTGGTTAAATCTACTGAAAGTCTGATCATCAGAATCAGAATCAGAATCAGCTTTATTGGCCAGGTATGCTTGAACACACAAGGAATTTGACTTAGGTAAACTGTGCTCTCTTTGTACAAGAATACAAATAATAATAAAAATATAATAATAATAATAATAATAATAATAATAATAACAAAATCAACAATAATAATAATAATATCAACTATAAACACAAAAAGAACAACAAGTAGGCATGACTAGTATGTACAGGCTAAAATAATATGATAATAGTGCAGTGGTGAGTAGTGCAGAGGTAGTTTTATATTAAAAAAGTATGTAGGTGATAGTTAAATAATAAAATAAATAGAAATATGGAATTCTGCTTGGAGAATTGTTACATTGTATATCTACATGTATATTTACAGAGAGTGTTTATCTGACAGGTATGACACTGTTATGGTTTAGTGTTCATCAGAGTGACAGCCTGGGGGAAGAAACTGTTCTTATGGCGGGTTGTTTTGGCGCAAAGTGATCTGTAGTGCCTGCCGGAGGGGAGGAGTTTGAAGAAATTGTGTACCACCTAAATCATGAAATTATTAGGATGTACCACTTTAATGATGTCATTATTAGGATGTACCACTTTAATGATGTCATTATTAGGATGTACCACTTTAATGATGTCATTATTAGGATGTACCACCTAAATCATGAAATTATTAGGATGTACCACTTTAATGATGTCATTATTAGGATATAGCACTTTAATGATGTCATTATTAGGATGTACCACTTTGATGATGTCATTATTAGGATGTACCACTTTAATGATGTCATTATTAGGATGTACCACTTTAATTATGTCATTATTAGGATGTATATCTTTAATGATGTGCTTATTAGGATGTACCACTTTGATGATGTCATTATTAGGATGTACCACTTTAATTATGTCATTATTAGGATGTAGCGCTTTAATGATGTGTTTATTAGGATGTACCACTTTAATGATGTCATTATTAGGATGTATATCTTTAATGATGTCATTATTAGGATGCACCACTTTAATGATGTCATTATTAGGATGTAGCACTTTGATGATGTCATTATTAGAATGTATCACTGTGATGATGTCATTATTAGGATATAGCACTTTAATTATGTCATTATTAGGATGTACCGCTTTAATGATGTCATCATCAGGATGTACCATTTTAACGATGTTATTATTAGGATGTACCAATTTGATGATGTCATTACTAGGATGTACCACTGATGGTGTCCGTATTAGGAGGTCCCACTTTAATGATGTCATAAGTAGGATGTACCACTTTAATGATGTCATTATTAGGATGTACCACTTTGATGATGTCATTATTAGGATGTACCACTTTAATGATGTCATTATTAGGATGTACCACTTTGATGATGTCATTATTAGGATGTACCACTTTAATGATGTCATTATTAGGATGTACCACTTTAATTATATCATTATTAGGATGTATATCTTTAATGATGTGCATATTAGGATGTACCACTTTGATGATGTCATTATTAGGATGTATATCTTTAATGATGTGTTTATTAGGATGTACCACTTTAATGATGTCATTATTAGGATGTACCACTTTGATGATGTCATTATTAGGATGTACCACTTTAATTATGTCATTATTAGGATTTAGCGCTTTAATGATGTGTTTATTAGGATGTACCACTTTAATGATGTCATTATTAGGATGTATATCTTTAATGATGTCATTATTAGGATGTACCACTTTAATGATGTCATTATTAGGATGTAGCACTTTGATGATGTCATTATTAGAATGTATCACTGTGATGATGTCATTATTAGGATATAGCACTTTAATTATGTCATTATTAGGATGTACCGCTTTAATGATGTCATCATCAGGATGTACCATTTTAACGATGTTATTATTAGGATGTACCAATTTGATGATGTCATTACTAGGATGTACCACTGATGGTGTCCGTATTAGGAGGTCCCACTTTAATGATGTCATAAGTAGGATGTACTACTTTAAAGATGTCCTTACTAAGATGTACCACATTGATGATGTTATTATTAGGATGTACCACTTTAATGATGTCATTATAAGAATGTACCACTGAAGGTGCCCATATTAGGAAGTCCCACTTTGACGATGTCCTTATTAGGATGTACCAACCTTGATGATTTCATTATTAGGATGTACCACGTTGATGATGTCCTTATAAGGATGTACCACTCTAATGATGTACCAATTTGATGATGTCATTACTAGGATGTACCACTGATGGTGTCCGTATTAGGAAGTCCCACTTTGGTGATGTAATAAGATGAATGTACCACTTTGATAATGTCCTTATGAGAATACCACCTTAATGATGTCCTTATTAGGATGTACCAACCTTGATGATGTCATTATTAGGATGTACCAACCTTGATGATGTCATTATTAGGATGTACCAACCTTGATGATGTCATTATGAGGATGGACCACCTTGATGATGTCATTATTAGGATGTACCACTGATGGTGTCCGTATTAGGAAGTCCCACTTGATGATGTCATTAGAAGACTGTATCACTTTGATGGTATGTACATAGTTTGTGGCAGTTGTGAGATATAAACAGCTTTGGACTCCTCTTTTGGACCACTTTCCATTTTTATAAAGACTACAACACACACCTCGTGAGAAAGGCAACAACATGCACACACACACCCACACGGCCCACATTCTTCCACACTTGATTTAACACTCCTGGCCAGAGCTGTACAGTTCACATCACTGTCACAGCCTGACTGGTTAAACCTGCCGGAAGGGGGGGGATACAATTATAGCTACTGTGTGTGTGTGTGTGTGTGTGTGTGTGTGTGTGTGTGTGTGTGTGTGTGTGTGTGTGTGTGTGTGTGTGTGTGTGTGTGTGTGTGTGTGTGTGTGTGTGTGTGTTTATGAGGGTAAGTGTGTACATGAAAAACATAAAAACAGCTCTCCCAGCGTTGTGGTGCTGACTCAGCTCTTTCACAGCAGCAAACGTTAGCTGTGTTTGGTAGCAACGCTCTGTTGCTACAATAAGCTCAAAGACTTCCATCCATCAAGCTCAGGGTGGTTCCATGTAGAAAGACAAGAGTGGGTGAAAGAGAGATGGGAAGAGTCAAAATATCATTAAATATCTACAGCATGAACACCAACTCTTTCTTCATGATGCTACAGTGAAAGGGTTTCAACAGGAGGTGAATTTGCTACCCATGACTGAGATCCTAAATCATGTTCATAAGGAGGTTTTGGCAACAAGGCTACACTAACTGTACTCTCCTGCAGAAGG
Organism: Notolabrus celidotus; assembly: GCF_009762535.1. Taxonomy (NCBI): domain Eukaryota; kingdom Metazoa; phylum Chordata; class Actinopteri; order Labriformes; family Labridae; genus Notolabrus; species Notolabrus celidotus. The sequence goes on along the minus strand of NC_048284.1, from coordinate 33,606,739 downwards.
CTGAGCCTGCCAGAGCTGGCGAGGTTTGACACAGCTTGTGAAAGATGAGCCTGGTGTGGTACGTGTGAATAAGAGTAGGAAGAACCAAAAGCACTTTCTTGAAATGGAAATGTGTCTCCTGTGTCTCTCTTATGTCACCTGACACACTACACCTCATTCCACGGAGTGTTACAACAAAGACTGAGCTGCAGCAGCGTTCAGGCAAACTTCACTTTGAACTCTTAAAGAAGGCCTGTTAGACTTGCTTCTTTAGACAGCATAAAATGCACCCCCGGTGGGCCCCCCAGGGCAGGAGGAGTAGCTGCACAGATGAACATAGTGTACTTCACAGATGAACTGGCTGCGGTCAGCTCGAGTCAATGTCTGCGCCAATGGGTTCCAACTACAACACAATTTGTGGTATAAAATAAGTATCAAATGTACAAACACACTTTCTTAACCACCTCTATCCACCCTGCTGCCATCCCTCCACATGCTCTGTTTGTTCCACACACTGACAGCTTTGCCCAAATATGGCTAAAAACACGGCTTTGAGGGGGAAAGTGCAACATGAGAACAAAGTATAACGCTGGAGTTTAATGAAAATAAAGAACAAGCACCCTGAAATATATCAAACTCTGAGTTCAGTTTCAGAAATGCATCAATCCCCTCTCTCTACAGATCTGTGTGTGATGACTGGTTCATGACTGGTGACATGTTGACTCAGCTGTGCACAGAGTCAACATGTTCACACACCTAGTTTGTCAATGCAGCGGTTTGATTGGCAACTAGGGATGGCGATGATTTTCGAATATTCAAATATTCGTTCACTTAGTAAAAATCGAAGAGTTACTTTGAATATTTTCTCATTTTAAAAGTAAAATTTATCATCGTTTTTATCGGTGCCTGGTTGTAATACAGTATTCCTGCCAGACGGTGGCTATAGAGCGTCTTAAAGCTGTTTGCTAACCACATTAAGTAACAGAAGAAGAAGAAAACCTCGCGACAGTCGCAGTGATTTTCTCTGTTTCTGAATCTCACACTACTACACACTCCAGAGACTGAGCATGGCTGTAAAATGTAAAACACTCACGCCACGCCACAGAAACACCAACATAAAGATGGAGACAGACGCTGTCAGTGCCCGCTACTAGCAGCACCTCGTCCTGCTGCTGGTTAACAAGACTGTCACACAAACGGGGGTGTGGGGTTATTCAAATAATCATTGAACAGATGCCAATGATAATCAAATAGTATTTTGGCTTGAAATGCCCATCCCTATTGGCAGCCTCTGAATATGACAAACAATAGATCACACAAAGGGCTCAGTGGAGGGGTCAACATACAGAACATGCAAACATCAGAAACAGAGCACCAGCGTTAGCATTGTCTGGTTAGACTTTCAAAATGAAGAAACTAGGGCTGTCACAATAAGTTGGATTGATGTTGACTGTCTCTTTAAATAATTAAATGTTGATATCATGATTAAAATGAGCATACAGTGATCCTGTGTAAGCATTGGTTCATAGTTAGGGGGCGGTAGTGGTTCTTTATGCTGGTTGCCACTAGGGATGGGCATTTCAAGCCAAAATACTATTAGATAATCATCGGCATATATTCAAGAATTATTCAAAAAAATCACACCCGCCTCACACACCTGTCCCACTAACAGCCTGTTTGTGTGACAGTCTCGTTAACCAGCAGCAGGACGAGGTGCTGCTAGTAGCGGGCACTGACAGCGTCTGTCTCCATCTTTATGTCGGTGTTTCTGTGACGCAGCGTTCAGTGTGTGTTTACATTTTACAGTCATGCTCAGTCTCTGGAAATACGTGTGTAGTAGTGTGAGATTCAGAAACAGAGAAAATCGCCTGTCGCTAATGATTTCTATCTTTTGCTATTTAATGCAGTTAACATTCTTCTTCTTCTGTTACTTAATGCAGTTATTAAACAGCTTTAAGGCGCTCTATAACCACCGTCTGGAGGGAATACTGTATTACAACCAGGCACCAGAAAAAACGATGAAAATTGTACTTTTAAAGGGGACATATCACGCTTTTTTCATCAATATATATTGGTCTAAGAGGTCCCCAAAACATGTCTTTAAAGTTTATGCTCAAAAAAACACTTTGAAATCAGATTTTGGTCTGCCTGAAGAACCCTCTTCTTCATTCCTCATCAGAACACTCTGTTTTCCCTCTGACCACGCCCCCTCCGGAAGTGGATGTGCCTCGGCTGTCCAGCACGTTGATCTAATGTTTACATGTTGGCTGAATATACACGGCTGCTCAGAGATCGCGTTACTTCAACCCTCTGAATCTGATCCTGACGGAGAGGCGCCTGTAGCAGGACCTTTCTGAAGGATTGGTCATAGATTTAGTGTTTCTTGTTGTTTTATTTATCAGTATGTAGACGTGTGTCTTGGTACACAGCTACGAACATGTAGCTATGTGGCTATGCTAACTAGCGCTAGCACTTATCCATGATAAATAAAAATCATCCACTAGATCTTTAAATCTGCAGACGTGGGGAGTAAAACCGACCTTTGTGTTTATTAAGACAGCCTACAACTAGCATGCCTCCCTCCTAAGCTCCTTGTTAGCACACATGTGTGCAGGTAATGAAAAACGGAGGAGGGATTCAGTATTATTTTATACAGTCTATGAGCTGAACAAGCTCCGAGCTCTGACTCCGTGACAGACCGGATATTGTTGTTACGTAACAAAAACACTGAAGTCTGAAACGGCTCGTTTCACACACATTTACAGAAAGGTGTAGAAATCAAAACAGGGTCAGAATGGATTTTTTTCATTCTCGGGGGGTTTGTAGACATGCCAGGGAAACATATTTCAGGTAAAGAACCATTAAAAAGTCAATTTTGCATGATATGTCACCTTTAAAATGCGAAAATATTCAAAGTAACTCTTCGATTTTACAAAGTGAACGGATATTCGAATACGGGATCTAACTTTCAAGTATTTTCTGCTATCAATCTTTGGGAATGTTAACAATCAATTATTGATTAATTATCAAAAAAATGTAAAAGTTTTCCATCAAAAATAATGACAAATGCGTTTTTTCTCCTGAATCAAATTCTCCTTCATGACACAATGTATATAACTGACAGTATTGAATATCTATGGATCGTATTGAGGTGTTCAGAACGTTAAACACACTGAATATCAACGTGTGGAGCAGGCTCAGAATCTCTGTGGACATACAGTCATAAAAGTGAAGGCTCAGACTTCAACAAGGGAACTGAACAGAAACATATTTCAGACTCACAGTGTCCAGTTTTCTGTCTACTCCTTCTTATTGAGAAGAATAAGCGTATGAACACGGTCAGGTGTCAGCCAGGAGCGCAACCGGGTCATAATCAGTCCGGTGGTGGAGGAAAAAAGCGCTCGTGGAGACCTGTCACTCAGCTGCAGCCCCCCGCTGAGCGTCTCCACTGTGAGCAACACCTTCAGTCAGCTGATTCTGAAACATGCTTTAAACTTCAAACTCCTCCCTGATAGCTGAACCAAATATGAGACCAAATGATGTTTGTTCACCGTGATAGAAAATCAAAACAAAAGTATGTGTTCGAGTAAGTTCTTAACAATCAATTAATCAATATGCGATTGATTGTTGTTGACTAATTTGAATATTCAAATATTATTGCCCATCCCTCGTTGCCGCCTGCAGGAGAAAGACAAGAAAGTTGCAGGAGCAAAGGAAGAAATCTCAGCAGTCAGCTGGCCTTTACCAGTGTGCACAAATCAAGTCAGAATATATTACAGATGAAAGAGATGTACTCTGCCAGAACCCCAAAAAGTTTCCTCACAAGTTTGGGAGTTTTTTAAGTTGTTTGCAGGAAATGCAGAACAACAGTGACTTTCAAAGACAGAGAATGAAACATGGAGGGAGGTAAAGCTAAAGACATGATGGGAAGAAATTAAGACAAAGATATCAGTGGTTAATGGTAAGATCGCACCAGCGTTAAAGAGCACACCACCAGCTTCCCATACTGGATGTGTGGTAGCAACGGTCGGTCTGCCAGGTGAAGTCTGACGTCACTTTTCTGCGCCGTGCACTTTGCAATTTCATTTTGGAGTTGGATTGAATATTGTGACAGATTTAGCGGGGCCGATTTGAAAACGAATAAGCAATGTCTTTCCAGTTTTCACATCAATTGTGTTACAAAATGTGCAAGCTTGAACATGACAGTCAAAAGGAAAAAGGAAGGATTGCCTTTTCATTTTATTTTTCAGTAAAAAAATGTGTATACATTCTGAAAATGAAAAAGCATTTCTGTGAATGCATTTTAATTTTCAAGTTTTCTTTTTAATCTGAAATATGATAATAATTTAGGAGGGGCATTTTTTTTAAATTAAAAAGCAAATGCAATTTTCTTTTTCTTTTTAATTGTGTGAAATAATTAGCACTGTTGAAGATTAAAATTAAAATGCAAATAGGGTTATTGAATATTAATTTTAGTTATGAGTCACATAATGCACCCATATTTGCAAAATTAATAAGCAATTCTGTTAATGCAATTTACTTTTCAAATGTCCTTTTTTATTTATTTTTTTTGGTAACTATTTGCTTCCAAAATGTGGGGCCTTGTGGATGTTTTGTTTCCAGTTTGTCTGGTTGCCTTTTCACTATTCAGTATCAGAGTAGGCATGAACATGTGAGGCCCCAAACAGAATATGTAATGAGGCCTCCCACTGGCTCACCAGACACACTGAACTCACAATGCTGCTACAAAATCAGTGCATAACAAAGAGTCATTTCACCACCCCGCTCTGCTGTAATGTAACCAACAGAGCTGTGGTGGACGGTGTAAATGAAGTTACCTCAGGACTAACTGGACAGGTTAGAGGTACCTGTACCTGCTGCAGAGTTTGCATAGCTGTTCTGATAGGAGCTGCACATATGTCATTTGAATGCACATCCAGCCTCAGATAAGGCTGAGAAGATTCATCAGCTTTCTAAACCTCATCATGAACTCTGATGGACTGAACTGGAACCGTTGAAATCCATAAAGTAGTGAAAGCAACATGAATGCTTCAGTTCAGTCTTCCTCTTTCATTCACTCCCTCTTTGGTCTGTGTCTCTCCGTCACACTCGTGTGTCTCAGGGAGATAACAGAAGGCAGACCTGCCAACACTCCAGACTTAGGCGGGAGTCTACCGCTTTTATTCTCCCGCTGTACTCCTGAGTTGTTATTTCTCCAGATAACCTCCCTATTTTCACCTCAACTTCTGTGTGTGTGTGTGTGGGGGGGGGGGGGGGGTCTCATTCATCAGATATTTTAATTCTTAAATTTTTTTAAAACCTTAATTACATTTTTATACTATATTTTTAATGGGATCCTCTAATCTCTAATCATCTTTCAAGAAGTCCGCTACTTGAGCCTTATATAAAAACCTCAAAAACCTCCCCCCCTCCTCTCCCTGTAGATGGTTTGATCCAAAAGACGCTGCATGAGAAGATGTTTTCTGACAGCAGGTAAACACAGACACTGAGCGACAGGTAGATCTGTGACACCGGTAGCTGAAGTGTTCATTAGTTGTTCTGAGTTCAACAAACTTCTGCACTGTTTAAAGATTTGATCCATCCCTCATTAAAGTGAGTCAGCCCTGTTCTTGTTGCTAACTTGAGTTGTGACGTGCAATAACTCAGCATCCTCTTTAAAGTTCATCAGGAGAGTTTAGAGCTGTGTGAATCTGATGACAGAGTGCTGACAGTGTCACTATCACCATATCACAGGTGAAGTTATGACATCACTCAACTCTACCTGATAACCTCAGGTGGAGATGCAGAGGAAATCTCTTCCTTCTTTAAATAAAGAGCAGAAAGCAGCAGAGGCTGAGGATGCAGAGGTTACTGTAGGTCAGATCACATTTAGCTGTAGGTAATAAATAGGATTTAAAAGACCCAGATAAATGACTTTAAAAAGCACATAGAGATGTAGATTCATGTTACAGAGACTCCTTCATTGAAATATATAATGGTGTTAACATCAACATATGGTGTCAACACAAACCCCTCCACCTGGAATATGTGTGTGTTACTCCTCATTGCAGTGACTCACTCTACTCTCACTCTTCAACATGTTGATGAGTTTTGTCATATTTGTAAGACATGGATTTTTTAAATGTTGTATGTTTTCATTATTTTATTTTACTGCAAACCTTGAAATGAAGAGACATTTAAAGTATTGACTTACATATCCGTTTATTAAATGTATTAATCTGCAGTTCAGGGTCATATATGGACGGGTTTCTGGGTATAGGCTGATTTTACCATACTCCAGAAAATCTCCCTATTTATCACAGTCCAATGTTGGCAGGTATGCAGAAGGACTCATTATTTTCTACCTGGAGTAATGCACAGAACAACCCGGTGTCTGACGAGTGCTGACAAAGGACTTTCAGTGGAAGTTTGATACAATGAAAGCAGCTCTGTATGTTTACTCCCATGCTGGGCAGTTTTAATGTCATATATCAGGTAGCTCTGGGTATTCTGCAGCACCTGTATGATGCTAAATCTGACACTTCATCAGTATAACTTTCTGTCTTATGACTGCAGCAGCACTTCACTCCTACACCTTCAAATCAATGTCTGATGGGGTCCCATTTCTCACAAAACAGCACAACAGAGTGTTTCTGGTTAATCCGAGGAGGACATATTTACTCAAACGCACAGCTTTTAAAATCTACCCTCAAGTATCCCCTAAACAAAATAAGTGTCCACTTTTCTCCTGCCTTGCTGTGTCAGTTAAAGAGAGCTGTTTGTAAAAAGGTTATGTTGGTACCATTCCTACTCAGCCTCTGTCTCTTCTGCAGCCCGTTTGTGCTGAGCCGGTGGAATTCCTCTCGCACAGGGGTCTGTTTGTGAGTGTGTTGGTGTTTTATTTAGGACTTTCATGGATCCGTTTCCTGGGTTTGCGAGGCTGCGTGCAGTCTGTGTTTTGTTACTGCTGCCAGAGTCCTGCTGCCATAACAAGGCTGTGCAGGCTGATGGCATCTGCAGACGTGTGAGATGATGAAGCAAATAAGTGTAAATATGTAAGCTCCACAAGAAGAAGTGAGTGAACTGAGTCTGTAGTGGAAGTCACTGCATTAAAAACAGACATGACTCTGTAGTGGAAGTCACTGCATTAAAAACAGACATGACTCTGTAGTGGAAGTCACTGCATTAAAAACAGACATGACTCTGTAGTGGAAGTCACTACATTAAAAACAGACATGACTCTGTAGTGGGAGTCACTGCATTAAAAACAGACATGACTCTGTAGTGGAAGTCACTGCATTAAAAACAGACATGACTCTGTAGTGGAAGTCACTGCATTAAAAACAGACATGACTCTGTAGTGGAAGTCACTGCATTAAAAACAGACATGACTCTGTAGTGGAAGTCACTGCATTAAAAACAGACATGACTCTGTAGTGGAAGTCACTGCATTAAAAACAGACATGACTCTGTAGTGGGAGTCACTGCATTAAAAACAGACATGACTCTGTAGTTGAAGTCACTGCATTAAAAACAGACATGACTCTGTAGTGGAAGTCACTGCATTAAAAACAGACATGACTGCAGTGGAAGTCACTGCATTAAAAACAGACATGACTCTGTAGTGGAAGTCACTGCATTAAAAACAGACATGACTCTGTAGTGGAAGTCACTGCATTAAAAACAGACATGACTCTGTAGTGGAAGTCACTGCATTAAAAACAGATATGACTCTGTAGTGGAAGTCACTGCGTTAAAAACAGACATGACTCTGTAGTGGAAGTCACTGCATTAAAAACAGACATGACTCTGTAGTGGAAGTCACTGCGTTAAAAACAGACATGACTGCAGTGGAAGTCACTGCATTAAAAACAGACATGACTCTGTAGTGGAAGTCACTGCATTAAAAACAGACATGACTGCAGTGGAAGTCACTGCATTAAAAACAGACATGACTCTGTAGTGGAAGTCACTGCATTAAAAACAGACATGACTCTGTAGTGGAAATCACTGCATTAAAAACAGACATGACTCTGTAGTGGAAGTCACTGCGTTAAAAACAGACATGACTCTGCAGTGGAAGTCACTGCATTAAAAACAGACATGAGTCTGTAGTGGAAGTCACTGCATTAAAAACAGACATGACTCTGTAGTGGAAGTCACTGCATTAAAAACAGACATGACTCTGTAGTGGAAGTCACTGCATTAAAAACAGACATGGCTCTGTAGTGGAAGTCACTGTATTAAAAACAGACATGACTCTGTAGTGGAAGTCACTGCATTAAAAACAGACATGACTCTGTAGTGGAAGTCACTGCATTAAAAACAGACATGACTCTGTAGTGGAAGTCACTGCATTAAAAACACACATGACTCTGTAGTGGAAGTCACTGCATTAAAAACACACATGACTGTAGTGGAAATCACTGCATTAAAAACAGACATGACTCTGTAGTGGTGATCACTGCATTAAAAACAGACATGACTCTGTAGTGGAAGTGACTGCATTAAAAACAGACATGACTCTGTAGTGGAAGTCACTGCATTAAAAACAGACATGACTCTGTAGTGGAAGTCACTGCATTAAAAACAGACATGACTCTGTAGTGGAAGTCACTGCATTCAAAACAGACATGACTCTGTAATGGAAGTCACTGCATTATAAACAGACATGACTCTGTAGTGGAAGTCACTGCATTCAAAACAGACATGACTCTGTAGTGGAAGTCACTGCATTAAAAAAAGACGTGACTCTGTAGTGGAAGTCACTGCATTAAAAACAGACATGACTCTGTTGTGGAAGTCACTGCATTAAATACAGACATGACTCTGTAGTGGAAGTCACTGCATTAAAAACAGACGTGACTCTGTAGTGGAAGTCACTGCATTAAAAACAGACGTGACTCTGTAGTGGAAGTCACTGCATTAAAAACAGACATGACTCTGTAGTGGAAGTCACTGCATTAAAAACAGACATGACTCTGTAGTGGAAGTAACTGCATTAAAAACAGACATGACTCTGCAGTGGAAGTCACTGCATTAAAAACCGACATGACTCTGTAGTGGTGATCACTGCATTAAAAACAGACGTGACTCTGTAGTGGAAGTCACTGCATTAAACACAGACATGACTCTGTCTGTGAAAACAGCTCATCATAATCATGATCCAGAAACAAGGACTTCTCTGGACCTGAGCCCGTTTAAGATGGACTGAGGGGAAGTGGAAAACTGTCCTGTGGTCTGATGAATTCTTTTTGGAAATCATGGACGCTGTTTCCAACCCGCTTGTTATCAGCTCACAGTTCAAAGACAGCGTCTCTGATGGTATGGGGATCATAAGAGTCCATGGAATGGGTAGCTTCCATATCTGTGAACGCTCCATTAATGCTGAACAATATATACAGGTTTAGGAGCAACACATGCTGCCATCCAGACAGTGACGTCTTCAGGAAGACCTTGCATATGTCAGCAAGACAACGCCAAACCACATTCTGCACGTGTTACAACAGCATGGCTCTATAGTAGAAGAGTCCAGGGGCTGAACCGGCCCGCGTGCAGTCCTGACTCATCCCCCCTTTAAAAACATTTGGAGAATCATGAAACTAAAAATACTACAAAGAAGACCCCGAAGTGTTGAGCAGCTGAAATCCTCTATCAGGCGAGAATGGGACAACATCTCACTGTAAACTCCAGAACATGTTCTCCTGGGTTCACCAACGTTTACAGAGTGCTGTTCAAAGAAGAAGAGCTGATGAACACAGTTTGCATTTGCTGATTAAATCCTCAAATGGGCGACACTCTAAGGGAAGTCTGAGAGCAATATGGCCATAAATAGTCACAGTGCTATCTAGAGTTCACTTCTGGTGCTCACTGAATTTAAATCATCATTCCTTTAATATTGCCGATCTGATGGTTCGAAGAACACAGGTGGAGGGTTAAATTAGGACCATGCGTTACTGCTGATACAGTGTTACACATGAGGTCTCTTTACTGGACTCCCCTTTTCGAGCCTCAGCAGCCAAATTCTGACCACAATACTGAGAAGACTCTGAGACTCCAGTGGTCAGATCACAGAGCTTTGAATCAGAGAGAGAGAGAGAGAGAGAGAGAGAGAGAGAGAGAGAGAGAGAGAGAGAGAGAAAGACAGAGAGAGAGAGAGAAAGACAGAGAGAGAGAGAGAGAGAGAGAGAGAGAGAGAGTGCAGAGGCCATAAATAAGCTGATTGATGATGGAGAGAAAAAGAGGAATCTAGCCTGCGGAGAGAGAGGAGAGTGTTTCAGAAAATGTTAGCCGTTTAGCTGACAGCATGTTTTAGAACTGCAAACAGTCAGCAGAGCAAGTCCTCATTAATTATCCTGTTGGTGCTTTTATTGTGGCTGACTGTTTTGTAATGCTACACAAACACTTTTATTAATTATAGACGCTGCTTTTGGTTACAGAGACAATATTTCACTCTGATTTAATAACAAAGTCATGCAGAGGAGGAAATCTGTAATTAAGAGACTGATTGTGTATTTAAGAGACTCGTGGTGCTGGATTTCTCTGCATGTTTTACGGAGCTGAATAACAAAGAAAATTTAAACCGCAAGCGGCAATGAACGGGCCCTGGCACACCTGCAACCACCACCTGATGTGCGCCGCCACCTGATGTGCGCCACCACCTGATGTGCGCCACCACCTGATGTGCAGCAGGTGCTGCTGTGTACCGTAAAAGTATGCACCCTTACTTGGGGGCCATTTTTCACATTCAAAGCTAGGTGTAAGAGGCTTTTTTGTGCATCCTGATGCCCTGAATATGCATGTCCAAAATTGTGCACGTAGCTAAAAAAAAAACTCTATGGGGAGGTTTATTTTTTCCTTTTCTTTAGCTCTTTAGGGGGCGCTTTGGAGCAGATTTTTTAATTCTTTGTACGAGAGTCCCAAAATATATAAATGGGACGCACAGCCAATGCATGTGGCCGATTTGATGAGATTTTGTGCATTTTAAAGCGCCTAAAAATCCATTTCCTGTTTATGGTGAGACATGTGCGTTTGATGCACCGCCTGAACATCTGCCACGCCCACAATTTTTAGATTTCACGAAATGTTTCTGATAACTTTGAATCGTCAATCTGTCGACTACAAAATGTGCGTGGTTTGGAATTGATTGGCGAAAAAGGCCTTGGGCAAGATCTCTTAAATACGTACCCTTGCAAATCAGGTGAAAACTGAGAAAAAGATGGCCGACTTCCTGTTGGGATTTCACCATGACATTAGGTATCTGTTTTGTAGGTCTTGGCCTGATAGATATGGGAGGGGAAAGTCATGCATTCAACCGTGTTGAGGGGTGTCCAGTTGGCAAGAAGGGGGCGCTATTGAGTCATTTTTGGGACTTTTTGTACGGGACCAAAAGAATGTCGAAGATGTCACCAGGCCTGATGTGTGTGTCAAGTTTGGTGAGTTTTGGGGCATGATGAAGGCTCCAAAAAGGCAATTTACTTTACTAGGTAGAAAGAAAGAAAAATCCTTAGGGTTACAAGAGGGCCATTGCCAACCTTGTCGGTGCTCGGCCCCTAAAAACAGTGTCACAAATAATAAGACAATCGATGTCGGGGCAAGCAGGTGAGAAGCATAGATCCTGCAGTTTTACTGTTCTGCTGCGATTGGCTCCAGATGAGATGAAAGCACACAGACACGCATTCAAATCACATGAAAGGTCAGAGAGACTGTGGATTTGTGTTTGCACATATCTTGTTCCACATTCCTCTATGAAGCCTGGACAGTTAAAGTGAAGTTACAGACCATGTGTGCAGATACTGTAGATCATTACGGCACAAAGCTACGGTCACTTTGAAGTTGTTTCCAGAGCAAGAATGAGAGGAATCTTTCACATCTCCCAATTACAGACAAACTCCATGTAAAGACTGGAACTGACATCTGAGGACATAAAAAAACCTTGCAAACTCAAACAACTGAGTTCTTCTTCAACTCGAGCAAGAATTTGGCGTAACCCTGTGTCCCTACAGGCCAAAGCCACTGGATTCTCCTGACGTCTTAAGGATACTTTAAGTTAAATGTTCCAATAAAAAAAGGGCAAAACCATTTTACTTAAGAGAGAAAGTGAAGAGGCCATTCTTTAGAGACAGATCGACAGAAGGACCGTAACTAAAACTCAAATGTTGTGATGAGGCGCTACACAGTATATATCTGACAGGGCAGGTTTCCACCAACGACCCAATGGTCACACCTGTCTAGACCGTACTCTCTGTTCTATTATTAACAAAGACCCAACATCAAGACAGGATCAGATCCAGTCCCATCTTACAGACAGGACTCAGTCTGATCTCATCTTAATCCACCATGAGCAGAGCACTTTGCAGCATTTAGCAAGTTACAGTGGCAAGGACAAACTTCCTTTAACAGGCAGAAACCTCCAGCAGGACCAGACTCATGTTAGACACACATCTGCTGAGACCGTGTTGAAGAGAGGGATAGAGGGAGACGAAGAGAGAGAGAGATGATAGTGGTGAGACAGATAGTAGTAGTTGTAGCAGCTGGAGTCTGGCACATCCACAGCAGTAGAGATCCAGAGGAACCTACGAGACAAGGGAGCTCAGGGACTCCAGAAAGGTCTATGGTTAGTAACTTTAATGGGACAGGAAGAGTTAAAGTAAGAGACAGGCAGAGAGAGGAGAGAGAGGGAAAGACAGGATCCCAGTGTGTCAGTCTAAGCCTATAGCAGCATAACTAAGAGCTGGTCCAGGCCTGATCCAGCTCTAACTATAAGCTTTATCAAAAAGGAAAGTTTGAAGCCTACTCTTAAAGCAGAGAGGGTGTCTGCCTCCTGGACTCTGACTGGTAGATGATTCCAAAGGAGAAGTTCCTGATAACTGAAGGTTCTACCTCCCATACTAATCAGACTTCTTCACAGATGACTGATGTGTTTGTAACCTCTGTAACACAGCCCCTGGATGGATGGAGTGAAGGTTTGTAGAACACCAATGTTATCAAGCGTCTACAATCCGTACCCAAAGCTGGCAGCACCCTGCTGCCCATTGAAGAGGCTTGACCTCCTTAACCTTAAACCTCAATATGCTGGATAAAGTTCCCTCCTCTGAAACTGTCATGAGTAGAGAGGCAGAAACCTCGAGCAGGACCAGGCTCATGTTAGACACACATCTGTTCAGAGCTCTTTTATGATTAGCTAAAAAAAACTGGAGGTCTTAACTTTGCTAAGATTCATCAAGCCCCGCCCATAATGGAAATATTCCGTCCTCTACTTTAATGGTCGGCTCACATGAAGCTTCATAACATAACAAATAAATTATTCTCCCTCTCATGTTGTCCTCGTCCCAGAGCACGCTGAGTCAGTGAGGCCCGGGCTGGAAAAGCCACAGCAGTGACTGGCAGCAACATAATATACAAGCTAACAACACATCAAAGACGTCAGAGAGGCCAGCGTCATCAATCACTGCCAAGCCCTCATTCTGAAAGAAACCAGTAATAAGTCACTGACCACACTAAACGGATTACTGCTAAGAATAAAGTGAAAGTAATAACCCCACTGCCTCGTTCAGGCAGAACTCTGAAGTCCACACCACCACAAACATCTGATCACTTGGCTCTGAAGTGTTGAGGATTTCCTGCTGAAAGATTCTTAAAGAAACTCAGAGAACACAAACAGCTGAGAGTAAGTGACTGACAGAGTGTTTGCTCTCCTCTTTCAAAGGCAGGACGCTGGATCAGCCTGTTCACTTCAGAGGCCAGAGACCAGCATGAACATTTGGGTTCAGATTGTAAACATCAGATTCTGAATTATAACAGGAGAATGTACATGAGTTAAAGTTTCATCAGATTGAATGAAGTCACAAAGGAGATAAAGACTTTAGTGAGCAAACTAAAGCTGCTCTGATTCTGGTATCATGGTGTCAGAGGACCGATCCATGGGGCAGATCCATTCACCTCAGCGTATACATCTTCAGTGTCAGTAGGTGTTTGCATTTTGTTAGGATCAGCAGTTCCAAGGTATTTCAAGATTTTTATGTCAACAACTCTGGCAGCAGCTTGCAATATGTGCATGGCTCATGTTTTAAATAATGTTGGTAGCGTAGCCAAATGTAACACAAACAGTTGAATAAGAATCTAAAGAATCAACATGTCAACAAATACTAGTCTGACCGAACAGAAACAGAGGCTGAGACAAAGCAGCTAACTTTGGCTAACACTGAGAAACCTTCCTCTAATGGTTTGAAAGTCTGAAAATAACAGTGAAGATACGTCAATACGCTGTTCTGCGACTAATTGACCACAGAACATAAACTAAGGGACCCCTGAGACAGACCTTGAAACAGTCACTAAGGGTGCTCTGAAACAGACCTTAAAACAGTCACTAAGGGTGCCCTGAGACAGACATTGAAACTGTCACTAAGGGTGCCCTGAGACAGACATTGGAACTGTCACTAAGGGTGCCCTGAGACAGACCTTGAAACGGTCACTAAGGGTGCCCTGAGACAGACCTTAAAACTGTCACTAAGGGTGCCCTGAGACAGACATTGAAACTGTCACTAAGGGTGCCCTGAGACAGACCTTGAAACAGTCACTAAGGGTGCCCTGAGACAGACCTTAAAACAGTCTCTAAGGGAGCCCTGAGACAGACCTCAAAACATTCACTAAGGGCGCCCAGAAACAGACCTTAAATCAGTCACTAAGGGTGCCCTGAGACAGACCTTGAAACAGTCACTAAGGGTGCCTTGAGACTACCTTAAAACAGTCACTAAGGGTGCCCTGAAACAGACCTTAAAACAGTCACTAAGGGTGCCCTGAAACAGACCTTAAACCAGTCACTAAGGGCACCCTGAGACAGACCTTAAAACAGTCACTAAGGGTGCCCTGAAACAGACCTTAAACCAGTCACTAAGGGCACCCTGAGACAGTCCTCAAAACATTCACTAAGGGCGCCCAGAAAAAGACCTTAAATCAGTCACTAAGGGTGCCCTGAGACGGACCTTAAAACAGACACTAAGGGTGCCCTGAGACAGACCTTTAAACAGACACTAAGGGTGCCCTGAGACAGACCTTAAAACAGTCACTAAGGGTGCCCTGAGAAGGACCTTAAAACAGACACTAAGGGTGCCCTGAGACAGACCTTTAAACAGACACTAAGGGTGCCCTGAGACAGACCTTTAAACAGACACTAAGGGTGCCTTGAGACAGACCTTAAAACAGTCACTAAGGGTGCCCTGAGAAGGACCTTAAAACAGTCACTAAGGGTGCCCTGAGACAGACCTTAAAACATTCACTAAGGGCGCCCAGAAACAGACCTTAAATCAGTCACTAAGGGTGCCCTGAGACGGACCTTAAAACAGACACTAAGGGTGCCCTGAGACAGACCTTTAAACAGACACTAAGGGTGCCCTGACACAGGCCTTAAAACAGTCACTAAGGGCGCCCTGAGACAGGCCTTAAAACAGTCACTAAGGGTGCCCTGAGATAGACCTTAAAACAGTCACTAAGGGCACCCTGAGACAGGCCTTACAACAGTCACTGAGGGTGCCCTGAGATAGACCTTAAAACAGTCACTAAGGGCGCCCTGAGACAGACCTTAAAACAGTCACTAAGGGTGCCCTGAGACAGACCTTAAAACAGTCACTAAGGGTGCCCTGAAACAGACCTTAAAACAGTCACTAAGGGTGCCCTGAGACAGACCTTAAAACAGTCACTAAGGGTGCCCTGAAACAGACCTTAAAACAGTCACTAAGGGTGCCCTGAGACAGACCTTAAAACAGTCACTAAGGGTGCCCTGAGACAGACATTGAAACTGTCACTAAGGGTGCCCTGAGACAGACATTGGAACTGTCACTAAGGGTGCCCTGAGACAGACCTTGAAACGGTCACTAAGGGTGCCCTGAGACAGACCTTAAAACTGTCACTAAGGGTGCCCTGAGACAGACATTGAAACTGTCACTAAGGGTGCCCTGAGACAGACCTTGAAACAGTCACTAAGGGTGCCCTGAGACAGACCTTACAACAGTCTCTAAGGGAGCCCTGAGACAGACCTTAAAACAGTCACTAAGGGCACCCTAAGACAGTCCTCAAAACATTCACTAAGGGCGCCCAGAAACAGAACTTAAATCAGTCACTAAGGGTGCCCTGAGACAGACCTTTAAACAGTCACTAAGGGCGTCCTGAGATAGACCTTAAAACAGTCACTAAGAGTGCCCTGAAACAGACCTTAAAACAGTCACTAAGGGTTCCCTGAAACAGACCTTAAAACTGTCACTAAGGGCGCCCTGAGACAGACCTTAAAACTGTCACTAAGGGCGCCCTGAGACAGACCTTAAAACAGTCACTAAGGGTGCCCTGAGACAGACCTTGAAACAGTCACTAAGGGTGCCCTGAGACAGACCTTGAAACAGTCACTAAGGGTGCCCTGAGACAGACCTTAAAACAGTCACTTAGGGTGCCCTGAGACAGACCTTAAAACTGTCACTAAGGGTGCCCTGAGACAAACCTTGAAACAGTCACTAAGGGTGCCCTGAGACAGACCTTAAAACAGTCACTAAGGGTGCCCTGAGACAGACCTTAAAACAGTCACTAAGGGCGCCCTGAGACAGACCTTGAAACAGTCACTAAGGGTGCCCTGAGACAGACCTTAAAACAGTCACTAAGGGTGCCCTGAGACAGACCTTAAAACAGTCACTAAGGGTGCCCTGAGACAGACCTTAAAACAGTCACTAAGGGCGCCCTGAGACAGACCTTAAAACAGTCACTAAGGGTGCCCTGAAACAGACCTTAAAACAGACACTAAGGGTGCCCTGAAACAGACCTTAAAACAGACACTAAGGGCGCCCTGAGATAGACCTTAAAACAGTCACTAAGGGTGCCCTAAAACCGACCTTAAAACAGTCACTAAGGGTGCCCTGAAACCGACCGTAAAACAGTCACTAAGAGTGCCCAGAAACAGACCTTAAAACAGTCACTAAGGGTGCCCAGAAACAGACCTTAAAACAGTCACTAAGGGTGCCCTAAAACCGACCTTAAAACAGTCACTAAGTGTGCCCTGAAACCGACCGTAAAACAGTCACTAAGGGTGCCCAGAAACAGACCTTAAAACAGTCACTAAGGGTGCCCAGAAACAGACCTTAAAACAGTCACTAAGGGTGCCCTGAAACCAACCGTAAAACAGTCACTAAGGGTGCCCAGAAACAGACCTTAAAACAGTCACTAAGGGTGCCCAGAAACAGACCTTAAAACAGTCACTAAGGGTGCCCTGAGACAGACCTTAAAACAGTCACTAAGGGCGCCCTGAGACAGACCTTAAAACAGTCACTAAGGGAGCCCTGAGACAGACCTTAAAACAGTCACTAAGGGAGCCCTGAGACAGACCTTAAAACAGTCACTAAGGGAGCCCTGAAACAGACCTTAAAACAGTCACTAAGGGCGCCCTGAGACAGACCTTAAAACAGTCACTAAGAGTGCCCTGAAACAGACCTTAAAACAGTCACTAAGAGTGCCCTGAGACAGACCTTAAAACAGTCACTAAGGGTGCCCTGAAACAGAACTTAAATCAGTCACTAAGGGTGCCCTGAGACAGACCTTTAAACAGTCACTAAGGGCGTCCTGAGATAGACCTTAAAACAGTCACTAAGAGTGCCCTGAAACAGACCTTAAAACAGTCACTAAGGGTTCCCTGAAACAGACCTTAAAACTGTCACTAAGGGTGCCCTGAGACAGACCTTAAAACTGTCACTAAGGGCGCCCTGAGACAGACCTTAAAACAGTCACTAAGGGTGCCCTGAGACAGACCTTGAAACAGTCACTAAGGGTGCCCTGAGACAGACCTTGAAACAGTCACTAAGGGTGCCCTGAGACAGACCTTAAAACAGTCACTTAGGGTGCCCTGAGACAGACCTTAAAACTGTCACTAAGGGTGCCCTGAGACAAACCTTGAAACAGTCACTAAGGGTGCCCTGAGACAGACCTTAAAACAGTCACTAAGGGTGCCCTGAGACAGACCTTAAAACAGTCACTAAGGGCGCCCTGAGACAGACCTTGAAACAGTCACTAAGGGTGCCCTGAGACAGACCTTAAAACAGTCACTAAGGGTGCCCTGAGACAGACCTTAAAACAGTCACTAAGGGTGCCCTGAGACAGACCTTAAAACAGTCACTAAGGGCGCCCTGAGACAGACCTTAAAACAGTCACTAAGGGTGCCCTGAAACAGACCTTAAAACAGACACTAAGGGTGCCCTGAAACAGACCTTAAAACAGACACTAAGGGCGCCCTGAGATAGACCTTAAAACAGTCACTAAGGGTGCCCTAAAACCGACCTTAAAACAGTCACTAAGGGTGCCCTGAAACCGACCGTAAAACAGTCACTAAGAGTGCCCAGAAACCGACCGTAAAACAGTCACTAAGGGTGCCCAGAAACAGACCTTAAAACAGTCACTAAGGGTGCCCTAAAACCGACCTTAAAACAGTCACTAAGTGTGCCCTGAAACCGACCGTAAAACAGTCACTAAGGGTGCCCAGAAACAGACCTTAAAACAGTCACTAAGGGTGCCCTGAAACAGACCTTAAAACAGTCACTAAGGGTGCCCTGAAACCAACCGTAAAACAGTCACTAAGGGTGCCCAGAAACAGACCTTAAAACAGTCACTAAGGGTGCCCAGAAACAGACCTTAAAACAGTCACTAAGGGTGCCCTGAGACAGACCTTAAAACAGTCACTAAGGGCGCCCTGAGACAGACCTTAAAACAGTCACTAAGGGAGCCCTGAGACAGACCTTAAAACAGTCACTAAGGGAGCCCTGAGACAGACCTTAAAACAGTCACTAAGGGAGCCCTGAAACAGACCTTAAAACAGTCACTAAGGGCGCCCTGAGACAGACCTTAAAACAGTCACTAAGAGTGCCCTGAAACAGACCTTAAAACAGTCACTAAGAGTGCCCTGAGACAGACCTTAAAACAGTCACTAAGGGTGCCCTGAAACAGACCTTAAAACAGACACTAAGGGCGCCCTGAGACAGACCTTAAAACAGTCACTAAGGGTGCCCAGAAACAGACCTTAAAACAGTCACTAAGGGTGCCCTGAAACCGACCTTAAAACAGTCACTAAGGGTGCCCAGAAACAGACCTTAAAACAGTCACTAAGGGTGCCCAGAAACAGACCTTAAAACATTCACTAAGGGCGCCCTGAGACAGACCTTAAAACAGTCACTAAGGGAGCCCTGAGACAGACCTTAAAACAGTCACTAAGGGAGCCCTGAGACAGACCTTAAAACAGTCACTAAGGGAGCCCTGAAACAGACCTTAAAACAGTCACTAAGGGTGCCCTGAGACAGACCTTAAAACAGTCACTAAGAGTGCCCTTAGACAGACCTTAAAACAGTCACTAAGGGTGCCCTGAGACAGACCTTAAAACAGTCACTAAGGGAGCCCTGAGACAGACCTTGAAACAGTCACTAAGGGTGCCCTGAGACAGACCTTAAAACAGTCACTAAGGGAGCCCTGAAACAGACCTTAAAACAGTCACTAAGGGAGCCCTGAAACAGACCTTAAATCAGTCACTAAGGGTGCCCAGAAACAGACCTTAAAACAGTCACTAAGGGTGCCCTGAAACAGACCTTAAAACAGTCACTAAGGGCGCCCTGAGACAGACCTTAAAACAGTCACTAAGGGCGCCCTGAGACAGACCTTAAAACAGTCACTAAGGGTGCCCTGAGACAGACCTTAAAACTGTCACTAAGGGTGCCCTGACACAGACCTCAAAACAGACACTAAGGGTGCCCTGGGACAGACCTTAAAACAGTCACATTGAGGTATTCAGGTTGTTCATGTAAGACTGGTGATTGATCAGATTGTAATTATAAGTACTGAAGTCCAGGTATCTGCGTCCCCCCTTTAGTCACACTCACAGTAAAAACCTTTACACCAGAAACAAACTGATGGTATTGAAGACATTTCTTCACATGACTCTCCTGTGTCAGTGTGTTCATCCATCTCTCAAACAGCAGATCAGCAGACAACAGTGAGAGTGTGGTGCAGTCCGTGTGTGTGCTGTTGGTGTTTGCACAGGGCGCTGTGCTCAGTAAGGAATTCACTAAGAAAACTGGAGCTCAGCCAAAGCATCAGCAAAGGAAACAGGAGGAGAGCTGGCAGTCTCATCACAGCACTCTCACCTGGCTTTCCCCTTTGCTTCGCATTTTCTCAATTACTCCAAATATTTATGCAAGTGAAGTGCGCAGCCTCCCATCCCTCCTGGAAGAGAAAAGCCTCCCCAGCTTATTACCCTTCCTGCCCACACTTCACACACTCTGGTTCTCATGGGGCTGCAGCTTGTTTGCAGAGTTACGGCCAAATTCCACCAGATCCATGTCTTCAACTTACAAAGTTAAAGTAGAATAATTAAAGGTGAAATAAGAATAACACTATGGACATGTCCTCATTGTGCATAGTTTACTTTATGCACAATTATGCCCTAATTCCACCAGATCCATGTCCGGTCCATCTCTGATCTGTCACAGCACCAGATCTGATAGGTTTCTATTCTAGTCAATGTGTTAACTTCCACTGGATCCGCTCCTTTGTGTTCCGGCTGCGTCTCTGATCCAGCAGGTCAGAGTCCTCCGGATCAGATACACAAGACTTCTCTTTCTGCCGGATGCCGGAGCACGACGCATCAATCTCAACAGAGCAGATGGAGCGAGACAGGAAGTCAGGTTTCACCAAAACAAAATGAAAACATCCGGTTAATTTTTAGAATAAAACACTCTGTGTTATCACCAGATCATATTTCACTTAACTACAACAACAAACCAAAGTCATGATGAGCGGAGCCAGGCCTGGAGTCAACAGGTCAGAGGTTTTCAGAGGACCAGAAAGACAACATGGATGAGGAGAGGAGGAGGAGAATCCTTGATTCAGTAATTACAGCAGGAAAACCTCGGTCACATGACTCCAGCTGTCCGGAGGTCCTGCTCCGTGCTGCGTTCTGAAAACGCAAACCGATGGGTGTTGACGGACAAGAGAGCCCGGAGCCGGACCGCAGCGGATCGGAGACGGACCAGGCACTGATCTGGTGGAAGTCCCGGGTTAGGGTTGCTGTGTGATGAGCAAAGGGCCAGTTGATGTCCACAGAAGTAGCTGACAAATGTAGCTGTTGATGATTAGTTGGCTTTGCCATCTTTCATTCCCTGAGAGGACATCACTTTGTTTTTCCAGAGCTGAGCCGCTAAGGAGCGAGCCGCCTCACACCTTTACTGTCTCTGCTGAGGGAAACAGAGACCGACAAGTGAGAGGTAAACAAAACAAAGCTGAATGTTGGCAGCCGATGTAACACCATCATGTCCTAAAACTCCTGATGTCTGGCAGCATTTCACCCTCAGGGCTGCAGAGAAAGTAGGTACAGCTGACTCTGCTTGTCAATAAATGGACGTCCTTCTTCTCCCTCATCTTCACATCTTCAGTCCCTGACCTTAAAACCTTTCCTTTAGAGCAACCAACTCTTTCTCTCCTTATCATAATCATTGCATTAAAAAAAACAGTTTCAACAGTAACAGTCACGTCCTCGTACCAGAGCCAGAGTTTTATGTCGTAAAGAAGCGGTCTGTAAGACGGGGTATTTTTGTGTGAATCGACACAGACCTCTCAGAGTTCTTTTTACTCTCTCAGCCGACAACATAAAGCCGGACCAAGATTTGCTCTCCTCTGGCCTGCTGCCCAGTGATCCAGTTTCTTCTCTTATCTAACTCTGTCAAATCCTCCGTCTCTCTCTGCCTCTGCCATCGGTACTGAGAGTGCCAAACCCGGACCAGTAACAGGAGGGGTTTGTCTTTGAGGCTTCTTCTGACAGAGAGCAGAACTGGGAAACATTAGGAACTTCTTGCAGGAGATAAAACCCACTCAGCCAAAGGAACCTCGCTCAAGGAGGAGTGTTCAGGACACAGGGTGGGAGTGAAAGTATGTTTCAGAGTATATTCTTGTTGCTGTTTCCCCTGCTTTATCTCTGACCTGGTCATGGTTTAAAATCCTCAAACTTTTAAGGAAATCTTCTCTGATTTACTAACGTTAGATCAGTTCTACCAGTCTCATATTCCTTCCCAAATATCTCATGTTATTACCCGGCTCTCACATTTAGCTTCTGCTTCTTGACACCATAGACCGTAAGGTGAGGGGAAACCGTTAGCTTCTGTTAGCATCAAAACAATTTGGCTAAAACGTTAGCTTTGGTTGCTAATTCTGCAGGCTTAAATGCTGTCCTTCAATATGATGAAGGAGTGGAGCAGGTGAGAGAAACTTTAGGTTAGTGATCTCTACAAAGAAAGTTAAACCATGAGTGGTGGTGATGATAGCAGCAGGGTTCAAAGTTGTGACATTAGTTTCTTTTTAAAGGTGTGTGAACCACAGAGCTCAGAGAAGAAGGAGAGCTGAATGAGGACAGTTTCATGTTCAATCCACCACAACAGGCAGAGAAGAATCCATCACCATGGAATGATCACTGACGAGGAATCACTGGGACTATTTTAAAAAAACTGTAAACATAAATCATTTCAATCAATAAAATCATCTTTAATCAATGTTTTTAACAATGTGTTTGTATCTGAAGTTAGTAGCCGGGTAATAAAGGGGATAATGTATGATTAGCAGGGAGTTATGGGAAATACAATCATAGTTGTCCAACCCGTCTTGTCTCCCCATGTTTGGATTCTATTTCCAATAACTACCCGCTGACCATAAATGATCCCTTACTCAGATCAACTCTGTTTCCTGTAAAGGTGACATATCACGCTTTTTTCATCAATATATATTGGTCTAAGAGGTCCCCAAAGCATGTCTTTAAATTTTATGCTCAAAAAAACACTTTGAAATCAGATTTTGGCATGCCTGAAGAAGAACCCTCTTCTTCAGTCCTCCTCAGAACACTCTGTTTTCCCTCTGACCACGCCCCCTCAGGAAGTGGATGTGCCTCGGCTCTCCAGCACGTTGATCTAATGTTTACATGTTGGCTGAATATACACGGCTGCTCAGAGATCGCGTTACTTCAACCCTCTGAATCTGATCCGGACGGAGAGGCGCCTGCAGCAGGACCTTTCTGAACGATTGGTCATAGATTTAGTGTTTCTTGTTGTTTTATTTATCAGTATGTCGACGTGTGTCTTGGTACACAGCTACTAACATGTAGCTATGTAGCTATGCTAACTAGCGCTAGCACTTATCCATGATAAATAAAAATCATCCACTAGATCTTCAAATCTGCAGACGTGGGGAGTAAAACCGACCTCTGCCAGAAAGGCAGCAGGACCTTTCTGAAGGATTGGTCACAGATTTAGTGTTTCTTGTTGTTTTATTTGTCAGTATGTCGACGTGTGTCTTGGTACACAGCTACAGCTACAACATGTAGCTATGTAGCTATGCTAACTAGCGCTAGCACTTTTCCATGGAAAATAAAAATCATTCACTAGATCTTCAAATCTGCAGACGTGGGGAGTAAAACCGACCTTTGTGTTTATTAAGACAGCCTACAACTAGCATGCCTCCCTCCTAAGCTCCTTGTTAGCACACATTTGTGCAGGCAATGAAAAACAGAGGAGGGGTTGAGTTGTATTTTATACAGTCTATGGGCTGAACAAGCTCCGAGCTCTGACTTCAGTTACAGACCGGATATTGTTGTTACGTAACAAAAACACGGAAGTCTGAAACGGCTGGTTTCACACACATTTACAGAAAGGTGGAGAAATCAGAACAGGGGCAGAATGGATTTTTTTCATTCTCGGGGGGTTTGTAGACATGCCAGGGACACATATTTCAGGTAGAGAACCATTAAAAAGTCCATTTTGCATGATATGTCACCTTTAAAGATAAATCAGCGATTGGAGATTATGAAAAGTGCTCTTTAATTAAAGGTTATTATTTTCCTGTATATCAGGCGGAGTATCCTAACATTAATACTGAAGCTGTGATTTTATGGTGAAATGCTTTTGTGATTTTGCTTTAAGGAGGTCACTGCATCAATGTTACGCTCTGCTCAAAGCCCCTTCATTCCTACTTTCAAATTCACAGAGGAGCGAGCGGGACAACAGTGTTAATATTCAGACACTAAGCCTGTATGTGTGTGTGGGTACACGTGTGTGTGTGTGTGTGTGTGTGTGTGTGTGTGTGTGTGTGTGTGTGTGTGTGTGTGTGTGTATGTGTGTGCGTGTGTACGTGTTCTACTTGCAGCACTTTCAGTCGATACCAGTGCTGCTTGGCTCTCCAGTTTGCTGAGAGCTGTGGCTCTGAGCCCTGGTCTGTGTCAGACCTGCATACTAACAACATCAAGCTGAGGAGGCTGAAAATCTCCCTTCAGACTCCAACACACACTCACACACATATCAACACACACTGATCAGAGCTTCCGTCAGGATCCTAATAAACTGGCAGTGTGTGCAGTGTGAAACAATAGCTCCGACCCATCTGTTGGTGTGGGCGTGAGAACGACGGAGGAAAGACGGAGGAAACCGAGGCGATTGAGAGGTGGAGCGTGAGAGGAGGGGAAGATGATGGAGGAACAACACTGAAATGAATGAGGATGACGAGCGAGCATGACAGAGAGAGAGAGAGAGAGAGAGAGAGAGAGAGAGAGAGAGAGAGAGAACAGCTGATGTATTTTTTTACAGGCCTCAGTCATTGCTCTCCTGAGGATTTGATGATGCCTCCTGCTGCGGCTCATCCAACACAAATCTCAATAAGGACGAATATCCAGCAAAGAAAAGGTGAAACATTGACTCTATCATTTCGGTGACTTTTAGCTGCATCAGCACAGAACATGACCCAGACCTCTGAATGTAATGAGGCAGAGGGGGAGCTGGCTGCAGGCTCTACATATGGACACCCCAACATAGTGAAGCAAACTGAACTCTGCTCTCTTTACTGTCACAGAAAGGTGAGCTTTAAAGCCTCAGGAAATGTAAATGGAATATTAAACATTCACATAGTATATCAAAATGTAATGTGTAATCAAGCTTCAACACAAATCTGAGTGAAAATAAACATCCACCACTCTGAAAAAACTCTGTTCAAAAACAGCTTCTTTTACAGGTCAGAGCATTTCTCAGGACTGTGTGGGCGTGGCCTAACTCTTTGATTGACAGGTCAAGAGAGAGTTGACAGCCTGCATGTTTGAGCCGTCTGACTCTGAATCTAAAGACATCAAAACTCCAGAATCTGATCTGGTCCTCTACATGTGTCATCATCTTCATCCTTCTTTCTTCTTCTTACCATCAGATGTGTCTCATCCTGAAGGCTTCACTGTGCTGTAAATTGCATCGTCCATCACCTATAGGGTTTACGTTTGTGTCGTTGTCCGGCTACAAGATATTGAAAACATGCCAAATAAATATTGCTCACATTGTTCCGAATATATACTTTTGTTTCCATTGATATATATTTGGAAAAGGAGGACAGTCCTGTATTTGTGGTCTACACTTGGCATGCCAACATACGCCGATAACAGAACAGAGAAGCACCTGATTTTTTTTACTTACACCCAAATGCCACACGTCACTTTACTGATCGACACAGCGGCACAGAGGAAACCAGAACACTGTCAGACTGTCAAGTTTGTTCAACAAAAGCAGCAGGACATCACTTCTCCAGTGATTTGAAAAGTGTGAGGTTGAAAATGGCCGTACTTCCAACTTTTGTCTGAGAAACACAGGCTGAAGAGTCCACCAGTGCAGAGACATTTACAGCACACTGAGTGACAGGAGGGACGGGGAGGACTCTGCTGCTGGATACAAACAATGAAACGAACAAAGTCTTCTCTCCATCACTCACAGGAAGTGATACTATACAGCATTATAACAACAAATCAAACATACAGTGAAGTGTTTAGACAGCTCCACAGCCTTACATGTCTGGAAACACTGCTGAATGATCATATCAGCAGTGTTCTCTCTCCCTCTCTCTCTCTCTCTCAGTGGAGCTGGTTGGCACTGACGCGCTGTCTCTCAGTGCATGATCAAATTCATAATTCAATTAAGCAATTAGAAGTTTTAATTCAATTTGTGGGTTTTTATTGGTGGTAGGTGTCGGTAATGAGGCATATATCATTCAGAGCATAATAAATCAAGGGTCAGCCTTTATGCTGATGGTCTGGTCCAGTTTTGTAGGTCATTAAGAGGCATCACTATTAACGTCAGTCTGCTTCAGAACTCCTCACAGAAGCTCTGAAAGAAAACAGTCTGGGCTCCGGTTTGGCTCGGTGGATAAATCACATGCTCCATGTTCAGAGGCTACAGACTCCGAGGCAGCTGGTCTAGTTCAGGTCCAACCCTCTGCCTTCAGCTTCATGCCATCCTCTGCGTTCTGTTCCTGGGTTATGGGCTGGTATGAGATTGGTGTGCTGGAGCAGCCACACTAGCACCTTGTTGAACAGTACAGGTAAGAGAGCAGAGCTGCCAATGATACACTGAATAAACACCCTGAATAAGACACCAAGCTGTTTCTCTCTGTGTGCTCTGTTGCTCTTTCTTCTCCTTGGGAACAGCTCTAAAGAAAGCTAAATGGCCTTATGTCACGTTCTAGCTAACTGCGGCTAACACTACATTAGGGATGGGTATTTCAAGCCAAAATAATATTTGATAATCATTGGCATCTATTCGACGATGAGGTCAGTATCCTGCCCATGCCTCATCATCTCCTCTTAAAAAGGCATATGATGTAAATTCCCTATTATTTGTCAAAGCCTCAGAAAACATTAAATATTAAACATTCACATAGAATATCAAAATGTAATGTGTAATGAAGCTTCAACAAAAATCAGAGTGAAAATAAACATCCACCACTCTGAAAAAACTCTGTTCAAAAACACTTTATTTTACAGGTCAGAGCATTTCTCAGGACTGTGTGGGCGTGGCCTAACTCTTTGATTGACAGGTCAAGAGAGAGTTCACAGCCTGTATGTTTGAGCTGTCTGACTCTGAATTTAAAGACATAAAAAAAGTGCTGAGTCACAAAATACTTCAGAATCAGGACTTCTATCATTTATTAGTTTTATCACTCCGTAGTCTCCGAGGCATCAGGACCATGGGACGCCCGGTGCAGAGTATGTGCACGCAGAGGAGCTCGGCTCCGGGTGTCAGACGGAGCTGTTTGTCTAAACTCTGAACTGTTTGGGGAAAGTTAGTGAACCGGTCCTGAGGAAAGTTAGTGAACCAGTCCTGAGGAAAGTTAGTGAACCGGTCCTGAGGAAAGTTAGTGAACCGGTCCTGAGGAAAGTTAGTGAACTGGTCCTGAGGAAAGTTAGTGAACCGGTTCTGAGGAAAGTTAGTGAACCAGTCCTGAGGAAAGTTAGTGAACCGGTCCTGAGGAAAGTTAGTGAACCAGTCCTGAGGAAAGTTAGTGAACTGGTCCTGAGGAAAGTTAGTGAACCGGTCCTGAGGAAAGTTAGTGAACCGGTCCTGGGAACAGTTAGTGAACCGGTCCTGAGGAAAGTTAGTGAACCGGTCCTGGGGAAAGTTAGTGAACTGGTCCTGAGGAAAGTTAGTGAACCGATCCTGAGGAAAGTTAGTGGACCGGTCCTGAGGAAAGTTAGTGAACCGATCCTGAGGAAAGTTAGTGGACCGGTCCTGGGGAAAGTTAGTGGACCGGTCCTGAGGAAAGTTAGTGGATCGGTCCTGGGGAAAGTTAGTGGACCGGTCCTGAGGAAAGTTAGTGGATCGGTCCTGGGGAAATGAGCCGAGCATGTGTGGGACAGCTTTAGCCACTCAGCCGTGGCTTAAGTCAACCGCGTCCCAAAGTTTCCCCAACTGACAGCAACGCTAACTGTTAAGTATTTCTGTTAACTTTAATATATAAATCCCAGCCTCCAAAGAATGTGAATATTTACCAGTTTTCTTAGTCTCCTGAAGTAGACTGAAGTGATTTAGGTTTCTATCACTGAACTATCTAAACATTATGTTTTTCAAAGCCAAAGTGGTCTCTGATCAAACTGAGCCTCAAGATAAAACAGAAGACAAACATGGACTAAAGTAAGACCAAGATTAAAGCAGACAAGATCTTAAACAAACAGACTGAACATGTGACGTTAAAGCTCACCACGCACTGTGACCTCATCTGCCCCAAACACATCCACACGACGAATGTGCGACGCTCGACCCTGAGCAGAGACAACACAAAACACTGAGGGGAGAAAGGACAGACAGCTGCTGTAAGAGAGGGACAGATGGACAAACAGAGCAGCCACCTGTCTCCCCTCTTCTGCCACGTTTACACTCAGAGTCAGCTTTCTATGACCAAAACCATTCCAGCCCTTCACTCCGGTCTCCTGGTTCAGCCTCACGTACAAACACAGGGAGTTTCAACAGTTGGCGGTCTTTCCCAAGTAGAACAAGCCCTCTGTGAGAGTGAGAGGCATCAGAGAGCATGGAGTCTGGATCACCACACACACACACACACACGCGCGCGCGCGCTGGCATGTCGGTGGGGTGGTGGGCATTAGGTTGGCGGAGGTATTACAGGCTGCTACATAAGCCTCTTCCAGTTTTTACTACCAGTGACATCTGCTGCGTGAGGTTACATGTGTGTCTGATACACTGAGAGTGTGATCAGCACAAACACGATGCAGTCAGAGAGGGAGCAGAGAAATAACAATCAGAAGTCACGTGGTCTCTACTCTGCAAACAGCAAAGAGGAAGTCATGACTGCAGGGGTTAGGGCTGGATGTGAAGAACCAGTTTGTGTCCAGAAAAGCTACAAAATTAAGTTGAATCTCCTAACATCTTTTCATGTCATGTCTTTATCTTCTGCACCAAACAAGGGAGAAGAGTATCGACAAGAGGATTGATAAGTGTCGGCATCAACAAGCAGCACAGGTATAGATAGCAGCATTTCTAAAAGCCTGGTCAATCAATCTTTATTTATATTGCGCCAAATCCCAACAAATGTTCCCCTCAGACTCTTTCCAAACAGAGCAGGTCTAGACCGTACTCTATGTTCTATATTAACAAAGACTCAACATCAAGACAGGATCAGATCCAGTCCCATCTTACAGACAGGACTCAGTCTGATCTCATCTTAATCCACCATGAGCAGAGCACTTTGCAGCATTTAGCAAGTTACAGTGGCAAGGACAAACTTCCTTTAACAGGCAGAAACCTCCAGCAGGACCAGACTCATGTTAGACAGCCTTAATACAGGTTGTTTTCAGGGAAACAGGAAGCCTGTGTTTCCACAGCTGATTATTCCACGTTGTGTTAAAGGCACGCAGTCAACATTAGTAGGAGTGAACAGAAGTTCTGTGCTGTATGAAAACTAGATGTGTGGTTAGCAGTCTTTTAGAGTATACAAGATGTCCTCCTGCACTGCTTTGTGCAAAAGTGGAAGAAAACAAATAGTTACAATAGAAACCAATGTTTTGCTTTCGACATTGAGATATGGCAATTAGTTAGACACTGCCCATTAAGATCAGAGCAGGAGTTCATCTGAGTTGTGTAAATCTATGCAACATATGGGGAAAACAAACACAACTGTGACTCAGCTTATAGGTGAGCCCAGAGTCAAATTAAACTCAACAAGACTTTGTTTACTTCGTGACGTCACATGAAGACTCAGTCTTTGGTCTTAACCGATAAGCATGGGTGGTTGATACTACCAAGTCTGCGTTTATGATGTATTAAACATTTGATTTTATGCTAACGTACAGCTTTGACTAACATGACTACTGGGTGGAAATGTTGGGGATTATACACTACCAGTCAAAAGTTTGGAAACACCTTCTCATTGAAGGGTTTGTATTTATTGTAATGATTGTAAACACTGTAGATTAATACTGAAGACATCAAAACTATGAAAGAACATATATGGAATTATTGAATGAACCAAAAAGTGTTAAACAAAGCAGAATCTGTTTTATATTTTAGATTCTGTAAAGTAGCCCCCTTTTTCCTTCATGACAGCTTTGCACACTCTTGGTATTCTCTCAGTCTGCTTCATGAAGTGGTCTCCTGGAAAGGTTTGTAATTAACACAAGCCTTGTCACGCCTCAGTACCATGGGTGCCCGAGCCTTCAGCTGCTCAGCCCCCAGACTCTGGAACTCCCTCACACACATATAAGACAGGCGGACTCCACAACATCATTCAAATCCCAACTCAAAACTCACCTTTTCAAACTGGCTTACTCCCTCTAACTGGACTCTCTGCACTTCCCTAGTTTTTAGTTTTTATTTATGACTCTTTCCATTTGTTTGTTTGTTTGTTTGTTTTTATGATGTTTTAATGATGACTGTTTTTATTATCTGTAAGGTGACCTTGGGTGATTTGAAAGGCACCCAAAATAAAATGTATTATTATTATTATTATTATTATTATTATTAAGAGTTCATTTGTAGAATGACTCGCCTTCTTAATGTGTTTGAGACAAGTATGAAGCCCATGCTGAAGTGTTATAAACTGCAATTCATCAAGCGTCCGATTGAGGCTGGCTGCAGTAACATCAGAAACCACATACACACCCATTCAAAGAAGACGATCTTTGCAGCAGAAATAAACATGTTTACAGCCTGGTTCAAAAAAACGGCTTGAGTCTACGTAGCTCATTTCTCTATCCTCACACACTGTACGGGGGTGAACTTTTGTCTAACGCAACGGGTCAGAAGATATTAAGATCACGAGTTTTTGCCCAAATAAGGACATGACTGACTTGACTCCCAGACGGGAACACATAGCTGTTGGCTAGGAGGCTCAAACCCCGCCCCTTTACGTCACACTCTGCCTGGTTGAGTTCCGCATTTCCAATATGGCTGCCGGCGTCGATTGGCTTCAAAACAGCTCTCAGGAACAGATGGGTGACGTCACGGATACTACGTCCATGTTTTATACACTCTATGGTTTGAGACCATCAGTTGTGTTGTTCAGAGGTAGGGTTAGTACACAATGGATAGCTCTATTTGACTACTCTGGTAATCCAGATTATGGCAAAACCAGATTATTTCATAGTTTTGATGTCTTCAGTATTAATCTACAATGTTGAAAATAATTAACATAAATAAAAACCATTGAATGAGTGTCCAATCTTTTGACTGGTAGTGTATTAAGTTAGCAGAGCTAGCAGCACCAGTGTTTGGTCCTCCCTGCAGGTTAACATCCACATCCAAATGCCTGTGCTGATCAGCAGAGGTGCTTCCTTTTAAAAAGGTGCACTTATCATTATTTGTTCAAGCCTTCAGTTGTCAACTCGGTCTTGTCTGAAACTGTTTTGGCTTTGATTCATGTTCATGCACTTGAAGTGTGTCGACACAGCTGTAAGAAAGCAGACCTTCACTGGTCCTGGCTGTGAGCACATGTTGGACTGTGAGTAACATAAATGATATTACTGGACGACCTTACTCATGTGTCAAACACTGAACCCCCACCAGCTGCAGAGCTGCAGCTCAGGAACTGACCCAAGCTCACGTATCAGGTAGCGGTTTCTGTGGGACTGAAAGAAAACACATGTGAGGTGGGCGCGTCAGTGTCTCTTACAGCACGGTGAGGCGGGGCTGCGTGTGAAGCCAGTGAGCGTCTTTCCTGGCTGCGATAAAACAGACTGAGGTCTAGTCCAAGTCTCACCTCTCTAATCCCATCTGACTGTCAACTTAACCCGGCCTCCCGCTGGTTTGTTGGTGTGTCTCAGGTGTACACAAACACAAACACACAATATGTTGTTGCCATGTGAAAACGCTGATACAGTTAAATGGATCAAATGCCTGCTCCTAGACAGAACAGGAAGTGGTTCTTGGTTGATGTGAGGTTCACTTCCTGTTTGCCAGCTCTGTCACGAGAGCATCACAAATTATTTTGGGCCCAAAAAGCTTTAAAAACCAATCAAACCCAGAGACCTTTAGCCGTACTGGACTCTATGAGGTCCAGCAGAGAGAGCATAATCTTGTGTAATCTGGCTAATGTCCACTGTGGAGATTATTGTCTGAGCTCCTCTGCCTAACACTGACAAACACACAAACACACAAACACACAAACACACAAACATACAAACACAGGTTCAAGAGGAGAAGATGTATGCACTCTGGCTTTGGATCAGAAGATCTGATGAAGATCTCTGTTAAGTTTTCACAACGGTTTCAGGGTATAAATGAAAACTTTGAAAACAATCAGGAAAGGTTGAAATCAAAAGGGGAAATTGTGTTTGTACAGCCTGCATTATTTTTGCCCAATCATGCAAAAAATATCTAATTAATATTCAAAAATAATAATATTCATAATATTAAAAATATGCATTATTAATATTGTAACAATGTATTGTTATATTATTGTATCATTATTTCTATGCTTATAATAATAATTATTATTATTATAACTTAAAATATTTTGTTTTGTATTTTTATTGAATATAACTATTATTATTATTGTTTTATTTTACTATTATTAGTAGTAATATTATAATTAGTATATCTTTATTATTATACTGTATACTAATGATAAAAATAATAATTAGAATAATAACAATAATTATTATTATTATTATTATTATTATTATTAACTTTTTTCCTAACTATTAAATTAAAATCCTCACCATTTCTTTTCTTGATTTTGTATCCGTTAACATAATTGAAATATTCAATTTTTTTATTTTATTTTTCGTACAAATGCAGAAATAAAACCAGTAGCATATTCTTCCTTAACACCACAGCAGTGAGCCTCACAATAAAACTTAATTTAGTCTGAGGACAGAAGCTTTGTAAAGATGACAGACAGGAGTTGTCTGCATTAGATGGACCAGCAGAAGTCCTCTCAGCTAACATACACACACACACACACAACTGTTGGTGTGTGTTCTCGAGTGTCGACAGGTGATAAGCGGGCTGCTTTAAGCAGCAGCTGTGAGGCGGGGGGGGGGGGCTGTCAGGGCCCGCGGAGAGAGCGTCACCACCAGAGACCTCTGAAAGTTTAATAAGTGTCTCGTTTGGAGACGAGGGGAAGCTGCTGCTGCTAGAATCAGGATTCTGAGGGCTCAGCTCAGACCTGGCTGTCCTTGTACACCCTGTTTCTGCTGAAGGTCTCCTCTGGGGTCAAAGCCGGAGACCAGGTTGATGGAGGATTTACATCAGTCTGAAAATCTGTGTTCTACATGATTGAAGATTGGTCCTACAAAAGATGGTTGTATGTTGACAAATGTTGAGGTATTAATCTCTGATTAGGAAAACTGCTGAAGACAAAGTTCTGTTAGAGGATTACGTCCAATCACATCAACCCAGAGAAATAGATTATCCTCACAGGAAAAGGAGAGAAAGAAGAAGAAACCTCAAAACAGACTCTAAAGTACAACGTGTTTAACTGTGGAGAGGAATGTAAATGTTCAGTAAAGAGGGAACTAATTTAATCTAAGTTGACTAATAACTGTAAACATTGATATAAGAATCATTTAGAAACCAATCCAGATGCTGAAAAAACATTTTAAATTTTAAAATTGTTCAAATTCTTCAAGAATAAGAAAAATTTGGGAAAAATAAGTTAAATATTTGTTTTTTTCAGACATGAGAATACAAGTTACTTTGTTTTTCTAAAATAAATGAAGAAGAAAATAAACTTGTGGTAATCAAGAAAAAATGGGACCAATTATTTCATAATAAGATAAAAGTGCAAAAATATTCATACATAAAACTTCAACTTGAGAAAATATACAAACTAAAATAAATGACTTAATATTGGATATCTGCTTTAAATATTTGAAAATGTGATAAAAAAAAATGGAGCAGTATCTAGTAGATGTAAAATGTGTGAAAAATCTGATAAAATGGGATTTATTCTTCAACTTTAAGAAAAAAATGGAGCCAGATTGAAACAAAAAAATGAATTCCCCAAAAATAAACAGTGGTACAAAGACTTAACAAATTTTTCATTTAAGTGACATAAATATAACTTTCTTTTTATTATAGTGATATAGTATAGTCCTTCATTCCAGCTGTTTAGATCCACCATAATGACTCACTCTCTGCACATCATGTCTTAAGCTCTTCATTATTAAATTCATTATTTGAAACTATAATACAGGTGAAACATTAACTTTCACTCTCAGTCCTCAGCGATATCTGGATCTTTGAAAACTGTCACGGCAGCTCTCAGGACTTTACAGCTCTCATCTTTTGGACTCATTTCAGTCAACACCTCAAAATCCAACAGCCTCTACAGCTGTTAGCTTCAACCACAGGAGGAGGAGGAGCCACAGTGAGACACCTCATCAGGTCGAACACAGAAATTACAGCTCAACAAGTCGGTGTACAAAACCAATGAGTGATGACGAGCAGGTGAGAGGAGGAAGAATAGACTCAGATCAAGAAAGCAAAGTAAAGGAACACCCTCTACATTTCTTTACACCACCACACTCATATTTACTGTGAGAGCATCTGTGTCTTTAAAACGCACCGGACACGTTTAACTGTAAAGACTGCTTCTCTAAGAAATCAGCAATGATCGAAGGAAACACAGAGCTGATGTGAGCCGAGTACAAACTGAGGCTGTACCCAGCCGACATGAATAATTCAACACACACACACACTGTTCTCACGCTGTAGCAGGGACCTGACGCGTGCCTTATTTTAACAATAAGTAATTAGAAATCCTCGACTCGGCCACGCTCTGAACCCAGGAGGGATCGTGTGTTCATGTTGATGCTCATGCATGATGATTTTCTGTCACACATGATACTGAGAGATAAGTACACTGCAAAGACTACAAACTAAGGAAGTGTTTTTGTTTTATTTTGAGTCAAATAAAATCTCATTACACATAAGGTACGCCACATTTACCTCACAACATAGATGTGTTTCATTTGAAGATATTAAAGCACAACATAAGACCTGAGATGTTTGTAATGAGTATAAAAATCTGCAGATGGCTAAGCAAAATTTAAATGTTAAAGCTCCAATGAGGAACTTTCAGTTTGTGTCAGTTTTTGCGCCCCCTGCTGGCAAAGAGTCATCTCCTCTTTTCCGATCTTGTCCTGTACGTGTGGTGTAAGTTATGATTTTAGTACTAATTCATCTTTCTGTATTTTTAGTCTAATGTATCACTCTCTGAACATCTTTGTCTTTAGAGACTGTGACTGCAGAGTGCCAACACGCTCAATATCAACATGTGGAGCAGGCTCATAAATAATCTCTGCAGACGCAGAGTCAGTGAAGACCCAGACAACATGTGGATTTACTGCAACAGGACAACTGAACAGAATCAGATTTTAGAATCACAGTGTCCAGTTTTCTGTCTACTGGTTCTTATTGAGAAAAATGAGCATGTTTATGTGGTCAGGTGTCAGCCAGGAGCGCAAACAGGTCAGAATCAGTCCGGTGGCGGAGAAAAAAAGAGACCTGTGACTCAGCCGCCAGCTGAAGGTCTCCTCTGTGTGCAGTCAGCTGATTCACATCCAAACATGCTTTAAACTTAAAGGTGACATATCATGCAAAATCGACTTTTAAATGGTTCTCTACCTGAAATATGTGTCCCTGTCTACAAACCCCCCAAGAATGAAAAGAATCCATTCTGCCCCAGTTCTGATTTCTCCACCTTTCTGTAAATGTGTGTGAAACCAGCCGTTTCAGACTTCAGTGTTTGTTTTACGTAACAACAATATCCGGTCTGTCACGGAGTCAGAGCTCGGAGCTTGTTCAGTCCATAGACTGTATAAAATACAACTCAACCCCTCCTCTGTTTTTCATTACCTGCACAAATGTGTGCTAACAAGGAGCTTAGGAGGGAGGCATGCTAGTTGTAGGCTGTCTTAATAAACACAAAGGTCGGTTTTACTCCCCACGTCTGCAGATTTGAAGATCTAGTGGATGATTTTTATTTATCATGGATAAGTGCTAGCGCTAGTTAGCATAGCCACATAGCTACATGTTCGTAGCTGTAGCTGTGTACCAAGACACACGTCAACATACTGACAAATAAAACAACAAGAAACACTAAATCTGTGACCAATGGTTTAGAAAGGTCCTGCTACAGGCGCCTCTCCATCAGGATCAGATTCTGGATCAGATTCAGAGGGTTGAAGTAACGTGATCTCTGAGCAGCCGTGTATATTCAGCCAACATGTAAACATTAGATCAACGTGCTGGACAGCCGAGGGCACATCCACTTCCTGAGGGGGCGTGGTCAGAGAGAAAACAGAGTGTTCTGAAGAGGACTGAAGAAGAGGGTTCTTCAGGCATGCCAAAATCTGATTTCAAAGTGTTTTTTTGAGCATAAACTTTAAAGACATGTTTTGGGGACCTCTTAGACCAATATATGTTGATGAAAAAAGCGTGATATGTCACCTTTAAAACACTTGTTTGGCAGAATGTTGTTAAGTAGTTGTGGTGAACGCTTACAAGACTGCAAGTCAAAGTATTTAGTAAGTTTACAACTGTAATTCAAGTATATAAATAAACCA